>NC_087209.1:91266582-91271582 GCF_015104395.2 Macrobrachium nipponense | reverse complement strand
GTCCGTGGCACCACTTATGCAACCTGCAGTGGATCACAGCTCACAGCTCTAGTGGATGGGCCAAGACGGGCTCGTCATCCAGCACCTATATGCCAGTGTTGCTTAGATGTAGCATGAAAGCTGTTTGTCATTTGCATACCCTCTGTGTTAAATTGATCCTAATTACCATAGTGTTAAATAAATTGTTATGATTTTACTTGTGTTATCACTTGCTAACGAAGGTCATCCTCTTTAAGTAGTAGGTTGGTTGGTTAAAGAACCAACACAGTTCAGTGCAACTGTGACATTTGGTGGCAGCGGTGGGATGGCCTTTCGTTAGTCAAGTATTTTGTGTCAGTGCATTGTACTTCAATTTTATGTTTAAGAAACAATTTCGCAATCATTGTTAATTCCGCTGACATACTAAGGTTTCCAGTATGGTAATTGATGCTGTAGATTGTTGACTTTATACTTTTAAGATGCTTACAATTAATGCTTTTTGTATTTGCATTCTTTTGTAGGTAATATTGCCAGATTTTGTTGTTCACATTTTTCTAGGTTTACATATATTTTTCATGATGGAGTATGTAGAATTAGGAGAAAGATTGGGGTTGCAGGGGCAGTTTATTGCTAGACTGTGGAGAAGAAAGAGAGAGAACAATTTGAGAAGGATGAGAGAGCTGCTGAGAGAGAAGCAAAAAAAAAATTGAAAGCGAAATTGAGTTAGAAAAGATCAAAATGGAAACAGAATTGCATAAAGTGAAAGCAGGAGAGTTGAGAGTTGGGGTTGCGAGTACTACAAGTGAGCTTTCTAATTCCCTGGCTAAGCTTTCCTAAGCTACCTTCATTTGATGATCTAAAGACTGTATAGATTCTTATTTGCAGAGGTTTGAGAGGTTTGCGTCCAATGCTAGATGGATTTCATCTTCGTGGGCTATTAATCTTAGTGCTCTTCTTCAGGTAAGGCTCTGGAGGTTTATTCTCGCCTACCGGTTTCAGAGGCTTTGGATTATAATGGTTTGAAGCAGGCTTTGTTGAAGCGTTTCCAGCTTACTGAGGAGGGTTTTCATTCGAAATTTCGTTCCTGTAAGCCAGACCAAGGTGAGAGTCCCTCGCAATTTCTTGCTAGATTGGATAATTATGTGGAAAAATGGTTGAATTTGTCTGGAGGTACGCGAAGTTATGAAGGTCTCAAGGATTTGGTTTTGAGGGAGCAGTTCATGAACAGTTGTAGTAAACCTCTGTCTATGTTTCTCAAAGAACGACATCCCAAGAATGTGGATGAAATGTCTAATCTTGCTGATCAGTTTATTGAGCTCATGGTTACTCTTCTTTTACTAAACGACTCGCAGGCTTTCAGAAACTCTCTCTAATGGAAACAGTTCCAGAGGTGCCAGCCACAATGGGCAATTGCAAATGCAGTATACAGACCCTTGCAGAGAAGACGTGAGAGAAAGTGCTACAATTGCAATAAACCAGGACATGTAGCACGAGACTGTCTTTCCAAGCATACAGGTAAACATCCAGTAGACCCAAGGAATCCATACAAAGCAGCATTTTTACAGAGTCAGCTGGATCAGTGTAAGTCAAATTCTGTAAATACTAATGGTGGTAGTCTTTTGCAGCAGCATAAGAAAACAGGTCAGAGAAACAAAGTGTACCGGCAGGATGTATCCATGCAAGAGCAATCTCAGATTGGGTCAGCATGTTTAGTGACCGAGCATTTGATGGACTGTTGTGTGACTGATGGTCAGGTGAGATTGGCATGTTGGATATGTTCTACAGTAATAGGAGGAGCATGCAAGGTATGTGACAAAATGCCTATTTCTATGGGTTATGTTGGAGATCATTTAGTTACAGTATTAAGAGACACAGGGTGTTGCAGTGGTGTAGTGGTAAAACGTAAATTAGTAAAAGATAATCCAGTTGACAGGTCATGTTCAAAAATGTGTATTGATAGATGGTACAGTGCGTACAGTAGAAGCCTCAATTGATATTGACACACCTTTCTATACAGGGAAAGTAAATGCTCTTTGTATGAAAGAACCTGTGTATGATTTAATTTATAGGAAACCTGGAAGTGCCAGAAATCATTTGGATCCGGATGAACAATGGTATAAGAGAGAAAACCAAAGGAAGGTAGTGAGGTTCTTCAATCTGTTGTAACCAGAGGCCAGGCTATAAAAAACAAGCAAGGTATGAAAGCATTGAATGTTGCAGGAGGGGTGGATGTAGAGGTTTCAGTTAACAAAATGAAGGAACTTCAGGCAGAAGATAAAACACTAGGAGATGTACCGAAATTATGCAATCTCTGGTAAGAGGAAAGTAATGGAGATGGTATTGTAACCTGGTTTACTGTAGAGAAAGGCTTGCTATATCGACTATTCCAGTCACCTAAGGTAAGCAATAACAAATTGTTCAAACAACTTATTGTTCAGAACTCTTTAAGGCAAAAGGTGATGAGCATTGCTCATGACAGTATTTTAGGAGGGCACCTCGGTTGCTAAGAAAACCTTAGATCGTATTTTAACCAGCTTGTACTGCCTGGACTCCAAGGAGAGGTTGACAAGATACTGTCAGTCCTGTGATGTATGCCAGAAAACATTTCCAAAGGGCAAGGTAACAAAGGTTCCTCTTGATCATATGCCATTGATTGACACACCTTTTGAGCGAGTGGCAGTAGATCTGTTAGGTCCAATTGATCCCAGTAACTGATAGTCGGTCATAGATATATATTTGAACATTGGTAGAATTACAGTACCAGATATCCTGAAGCAGTTTCCACTGAAAGGCATTGAGACAGAGCGAGTGGCAGAGGCATTGGTACAAATTTTCAGTAGAGTTGGGATCCCAAAGGAAATATTGTCAGACATGGGTACGCATTCACATCAAATATCATGAAGGAGGTAGGTAGACTTTTGTCTGTTAAGCAGTTAGTAACAACACCCTATCATCCTGCATGTAATGGTTTGTTTGAAAGATTAATGGAACCTTAAAAACAATGTTGAGAAAAATGAGTTCTGAAAGACCAAAAGACTGGGACAGGTACTTGCCAGCATTGCTATTTGCTTATAGAGAAGTCCCACAAGAAAGTACTGGATTTTCACCCTTTGAACTTTTATATGGTAGAACAGTCAGAGGACCCATGACTGTGCTGAAAGAGTTATGGACGAAGGAAGAAACTATGCCTGATGTGAAAAGTACTTACCAGTATGTGATAGACCTGAAGGAACGACTGTCAAGAACCTTGTGAAACTAGCACAGAAGGAACTTCAAGAAATCTAGTGCAAGATACAAGAAATATTACGACAGAAAAACAAAGACTAAGACTTTTAAGGTGGGTGATTATGTTTTAATTCTTCTCCCAACTGATCACAACAAACTGTTAATGCAATGGAAGGGGCCTTTCAAAGTCCTTGATAAGAAAGGATTAGCAGATTATCGGGTAGATATGAATGGTAAAATCCGTATGTTTCATGCAAATCTCCTTAAGAAGTATAATCAGCGACTAGAGCCTAATCTAAGTGGCAATGCTTTATTTCAATTGGCTTCTTATGCTGTTATAGATTCAGAGGAAACCGATGATAAGGAACACTTAGTCCATCTATTACCCATGAAAGCAACAGAGTCTTATGCTGATGTCGATGTCAGCCAAGCATTAACTAGTGAACAGCTTGCATCTGTGAATACCTTATTACATGAATTTAAGGATGTTTTGACAGATCTGCCTGGGAGAACTGATCTCATTCAACATGAAGTCCATTTGACTACTGAGGAACCCATCAGAAACAGACCATATAAAATCCCCTATGCATTAAGAGAGCAGTACGAGCAGATACAGAGCATGCTAGATATGGATATCATTGAGCCATCTGAATCTCCATATGCCAGTGCCATTGTAGTGGCAAAGAAATCTGATGGAAGTAACAGAATCTGCATTGATTTCAGAAAGTTAAACAAGTAACCGTTTTTATCCTGAACCTATGCCAGAACCCAGAGGAAATAATGACAAAAATTAGCCAAAGCAAGTTCTTTTCAAAGATTGACCTTTGTAAAGGCTATTGGCAGATTCCAATGAGAACCGAGATCGTGATTTGACATCATTTTTAGCTCCCGATGGATTATACAGATTCAAAGTCATGCCATTTTGGGATGTCCAACAGTCCAGCAACATTTAATAGATTGTCGTAAATTATTAAAAGGTTTGGAACACACTGATAGTTTCTTGGATGACATCCTCATTCACACAGAATCTGGAAGAACATCTCGAAGATTAAGGAAAGTCTTGGAGAGGCTAAGATGGGCACGCCTGACAGCAAAGCCGTCAAAGTGTGAAGTTGCTCAAACCCAGTTGGTGTATTTAGGAACACTTAATTGGCAGTGGTACTGTTGAACCTACAAATGACAAGTTGAAGGCTATTCAAGAGGCACCAAGACCAGAAACAAAGAAACAGGTCAGGTCATTCATTGGGTTAATTGGCTACTACAGGAAATATGTGCCGAATTTTGCATCTTTAGCAGCTCCATTAACTGATTGACAAAGAAAGGATTTCCAAATAAGTTAGAGTGGAAACAAGAACATGAAAAATGCATTCCGAACTTTGAAATCTATGTTACTTTGTAGTCCTATTCTTAGGCTTCCAGATTTATCCAAACCCTTTATTCTAAGGACAGATGCTTCCAACAGTGGGGTCGCGCTGTTTTGATGCAGGTGCATGATGGGAGGAAATATCCTATTGCCTATGCAAGTCGTTAAGCTGATGGACCGTGACAGAGGTATGGCAGTCATAGAGAAAGAGTCCTTGCTATTGTTTTTTGGGCTTTACAAAAGTTTCAAGCTTACTTGTATGGCAGATTTTTTATAATAGAGACAGATCATCAGCCTTTGGTGCATCTTCAAAGGCAAAGTGCAAATGGTTTCCAATGGTAGATTAATGAGATGGTCTCTTTTTCTACAGTCATATAATTTCAGAGTGGAGGTTATCAAGGGGTCAGAAAACGTAGGAGCTGATTTTCTGAGC
>NC_087209.1:91224082-91261582 GCF_015104395.2 Macrobrachium nipponense | reverse complement strand
TACCCTAACCCAGACTGTAAGGATTGTATCTGGGGACATCAGGTATGGAGTTTGGAATAGAAAAATGCGCCTTAGTCAACATACAAAAAGGCGAAGTAACGAGAACTGAAGGGATAAAGCTACCAGATGGGAGCAACATCAACACATAGATGAGACAGGATACAAATACCTGGGAATAATGGAAGGAGAGATATAAAACACCAAGAGATGAAGGACACGATCAGGAAAGAATATATGCAGAGACTCAAGGCGATACTCAAATCAAAACTCAACGCCGGAAATATGATAAAAGCCATAACACATGGCAGTGCCAGTAATCAGATACAGCGCAGGAATAGTGGAATGGACGAAGGCAGAACTCCGCACCATAGATCAGAAACCAGGAAACATATGACAATAACACAAAGCACTACACCCAAGAGCAAATACGGACAGACTATACATAACACGAACGGAAGGAGAGAGGACTACTAAGTATAGAGGACTGCGTCAACATCGAAAACAGAGCACTGGGGCAATATCTGAAAACCAGTGAAGACAAGTGGCTAAAGAGTGCATGGGAAGAAGGACTAATAAAAGCAGACGAAGACCCAGAAATATACAGAGACAGGAGAAAGACAGAAAGAACAGAGGACTGGCACAACAAACCAATGCACGGACAATACATGAGACAGACTAAAGAACTAGCCAGCGATGACAATTGGCAATGGCTACAGAGGGGAGAGCTAAAGAAGGAAAACTGAAGGAATGATAACAGCGGCACAAGATCAGGCCCTAAGAACCAGATATGTTCAAAGTACGATAGACGGAAATAACATCTCTCACCATATGTAGGAAGTGCAATACGAAAAGTGAAACCATAAACCACATAGCAAGTGAATGCCCGGCACTTGCACAGAACCAGTACAAAAAAGAGGCATGATTCAGTGGCAAAAGCCCTCCACTGGAGCCTGTCAAGAAACATCAGCTACCTTGCAGTAATAAGTGTACGAGCACCAACCTGAAGGAGTGATAGAAAACGATCAGGCAAAGATCCTCTGGGACTATGGTATCAGAACAGATAGGGTGATACGTGCAAACAGACCAGACTGACGTTGATTGACAAAGTCAAGAAGAAGTATCACTCATTGATGTCGCAATACCATGGGACACCAGAGTTGAAGAGAAAGAGAGGGAAAAATTGGATAAGTACAAGATCTGAAAATAGAAATAAGAAGGATATGGGATATTCCAGTGAAATCGTACCCATAATCATAGGAGCACTAGGCACGATCCCAAGATCCCTGAAAAGGAATCTAGAAAAACTAGAGGCTGAAGTAGCTCCAGGACTCATGCAGAAGAGTGTGATCCTAGAAACGGCACACATAGTAAGAAGAGTGATGACTCCTAAGAGGCAGGATGCAACCCGGAACCCCACACTATAAATATCACCCAGTCGAATTGGAGGACTGTGATAGAGCAAAAAAAAAAAAAAAAAAAAAAAAAAAAAAAAAAAAAAAAAACCCCCCAAAAAAAAAAAAAAAAAAAAAAAAAAAAAATAATATAATAATAATAAATAATAGAGTCGCATGAGTCACTTCATGACGCTTGCATTTTCGACATATTTCAATTTTGCAAACAACCAAAAGAACATGTAAAGTTAATCATGCAAAAATATGGATTGTTTTTGAGTATAGAACATCCAGGTGTTCAATTCGTCTCTCTGTCAAATAGGTCATAAACGCCCAGAGTCTCACTTTTCAAATCAGATTAGTTGGGGTTCAAAATAAGTTTCAGCTCGTTTCGTTCCTCTTAGCATACCTTCGAAGCTTAAAATTCCCGTCAAAACACTGTGAATACAATAGCTCTACATGAAACCACTGAAAATTTTCGATGAGATTCTCGGATTAGCAACAGGGAACACTGCGGCGCACCCTTTGAGAACATCTGCATAGCCATTTGCGAGTCCATCAGATGAATCCAGGGAAACCCGTCCCATAGTCTTTTATCTAATTCCTTATCCAATTCCGCATAATCCCTTTTAATGACCTCCAGCGGTCATTAGCATTTCAATCCACCCAGACTTGCTGCCGCACCTTCTCCTACCGCCATTGTGTAAAACTCCCTAGGGGCACAGTAACTCATTAACATTGCTCCGGCAGCCTCGACACTCTCACAGGGCATTTGATTTTGACCAGACTTGAACCCTTTTCGCACCTACTATATACCCTGTTGGTTCCTTGATGGCGAAAAGGGTATGGCATCGGCGGTGACCGGCGATGCCAAATCAAATATTCCCACTCATGTTGTAAGGGATTTGAAGGCAGCATAAGTTATACAACGCAAATGTACTTGATTTCTCATTAATTTTTGCCGATTATTGAAAGCCCTCGTGATTTTCTGGCTTTTAACAACAGAAAAACAACACGTTTTTTCTTAAACTTGGCAAAAATATTTTCCAGCCCTGCCAGTTCTTCTCTCAGGTGTTAAGCTGACCTTAGGGCATAAAGACGTCAAACAGCCGGACTAATGCTAAGGTCACACATTCACGTATCAACGCACAGCACGGCCACGCATGAGCGGAAATGGTAGTTGGCAACAGCTCACGTCAGTAAACCGTAAATGTAACGTAAAACACACGTTAAAATCGTAACGTACGGCGACGTGTCGTCCGGGTCTAAGCTCCGCCCACTAGGGCGCCGTAGCCCACTCCATTTTGAAATGTTCAAAACAAGTCGTGGGTGGTCACGCCAAATGTCTCCTGACGTAGCTCAGGCATTGCACGTGGGACCCACGGTGACTGCTGCGGGGTACGCGCTAGGGTCACCTGCATTGTTCGCCGTCGTTGTTTTCTTTCCGCCGCGAAGCACGTGGGCCTCCTAATTGCGCTGTAGCCTACGGCGAAACCGATTCACACATTTACAACCCTGTACGACATGGCAACGCTGTAGCGTGGTATAAAGGTCAGGTCGGCGCCCTCGTATCATCTGTTGGAAAATCAACTTGAAAATATGGCCACAGGATTATCCAAAGACCTGACGGTCTCAGTTATTTCTTTCATTGACAATGGCGGATTTTGGAATAATCCTTTAGCATGGCTCCTAATACGATTTCCACTTTCTCCTGACTTTTGAGCTATCATCAATCAACAATGAATTGGAATCGGTCAGAGGGATACAGGGTAATCCCAGGCTCTATCCCAAGGTAGTATTCCAGCGTTCCGGTACACAAATCTCAACCAGAAATCAACAACCGGGTCATTTCGTCAACAGGATTCCGGCATCTACCGCCTATACGTCGTCTGTCACACCTGCTCCAGTAAGAAATTAATTTATGATTAGCAACGCAGGAACAGTAGAGGAGTTGGGGCCTGGGTTATTGGTAAGGTTTCCTTTAGGCCATGAATAATCCCGGGTTGGACGAGTACTTATATGGACCCATGCAGTGCGAACCATTTGTGTGGGAGCAGGACTAATGGCTTCATAACCCAGGGGCTGTTTCTCTGTGTCTCAGGTGGCTGATCACGATTCAGAATATGGAGACAAGGTTTCAATAAAAGGCGAGTGGTGAAATGGATAACGAATATAAAAATACTGGGGAAATTTCTGACGAAGACAATTGTTAGGATGTCTAGTAGTCCTTTTGAAATAACCTTACTGCTTAGGCCAAAAATAACAAAAGACTTCACTTGTAGACAGCAAACGTATAGTATAATCTACTAGAATAACTTTCACACACACACACACGAACGACTTTCCCGGTACACGGTATTCTCAGATTATGGAAGTGTCGAATATATTTCTTCTGAATAGCAGTCTTACAATAATGGTGTAACAAATAATGTAAATATCTAAGAGGAATTCCTATATCATCTAAAAAAATATATTTTGAATAGGTAGAATTCCTAGATTTTTTTTTAAGAATGTTTGATAAGTTATTAGATGTTATTCTATATCGCTTAAATATAAATCGATCAAGTCAAACAGTTTTATGTCTAATGTCGTCTGAATGGTAAAATCGAAGCAAGACAATTCTAGTGCTAACTCTTATAAGAGCTCCCAAAGCGTTCATAAATCATAATTCCTAAAACTACGTATTGTGTTCCTTGTCGACTGGTTACTTGGTTATTGCTATAAACTATCATTCAGAAATGGGGTTAATATAATCATGATGTGCTCTTTACAACCATTATTCTAATTGCGTCTACTGAATGTTTTTGTTGTACATTAGAAAGTATCTCTCTCTCTCTCTCTCTCTCTCTCTCTCTCTCTCTCTCTCTCTCTCTCTCTCTCTCTCTCAATGATAATAAATCTCGATTTTGTGTGCATATAATTTTCAACTGTAATATTCAGCTGTGTTGTAGATGTCTTTCGCGGATTCAAACAGAAATAAAAATTAAAAAAAAAGAAAAAATTAAAAAAACTGTAGTAATGTGCTCATACCCCTGGCAACAGCACAGCCCCACAACGGTGGGCGTGGTCTTGACGTGAAGTTGATCGGCGTAAGTTCCAGTAGACGTCCGCACCTTGCTTTCTTTGCGTGACATTTGCGGCGCAATTTACGTCGCTGGCTTTACGGTCCGGTAGCCCGTGTCCTGTTTTACCAGCTGTTCATTCACCGCGATGATGCCCAAGATCCACATACATGGGCATACGCCGTCGTGATACGTGAATGTGTGACCCCAGCATAAACCCCCTACCGGGAAAGGTAGTCGTCGCTTAATTGTCTTTCATGCTGGTCTGGTACCATTCTTAATGCAAATATTCTTTTCAGTTCCCAAAATTAATTACTTATATATATAAAGAATTGTTTCTTAAAAGTTTTGTATTTATAACGTGCAGTAATATTATCTATTTATTATAGTCTTGTCATTCTTGTCTATTATTATCCCTATATGACATTCATGACCCAAATAATCAATTATTTATTTTGACAAACCCTTATGACATCAGAATAGAAAATGTTATGAGTACTCTTAATGGAAAGAACTAGGGAGTATACTATATAAAGATGATAAAATTGGATAGCTGCCGATAATTTCACTAGTTTATGAAGCTCTCTCTCTCTCTCTCTCTCTCTCTCTCTCTCTCTCTCTCTCTATATATATATATATATATATATATATATTATATATATATATATATATATATATATATATATATATATATATATATATATATATATATATATATATATATATATACATGTATACATACAGTAAATTAACAGAAAAACAAGTAAATCAAAAGTGCGGAAGTTCAGTGGCTTGTGATAATCACAAGAAAGGTCCTAAAAGATTTAATTAGATGTATATGAAAAACAGAGACCTGGAAGAATGGAAATATTTTTGAAAGAGTGCCAAGGCAACAGGGAACCCTTAGAAGTATACTGCTCCCTGAGACATTAACAAACGCCAAGGAGGGTAAACCTCCTTGAGAGACGCACAGATTAAAAGGGGTAAATGGGAAGGGTACATTGGCAACGTAGGTGACAACGCTGAAGTCGCCAAGAAGGAGTCAATAAGGTATACTTCCGCCCACTCTCAACCTTTCTCTTTCTCCTCACCAGCGTCCCTTTCCATTGTTGTTTATTGTGACACTCGTTTCTGTCAAAATTTTGTTCTCTTTCTAGCACTACCTTGAGATTTGAAGGATCTCCCCTTTGATGGCAGAACAAAAAAATTCGCCATTCGAAAACATCCAAGATGGCGACTGCGGACAGGGATATAGGGGCCTATAGTGCGTTTACCTTTCTACGATCGCTGTGGTGTGGCCTGTACAGAAATCATATGTTGCCAATTTTCACGTTATGGTAATCATATTACCTTCATGGTAATATGATTCTTAAAATGTGATTCTTTGTTTGCATCAGATATTTTGAATATATCCTATTTCGCATATTTTTAGTGAAAACCTCAGTTTCACTAATGAAAATTAAGATATGGTATATTTTTTCCCCGGCGATGCCACATCTGAGTTCCGGGGACCTATGGGTTTAAGAGGATTCAAAAGGTCATGGTCAATATCATTAAAGGATACTCGCACTCGATCACCCACTGTGAAAAGTATGGACAGCCCAGCCCAAATGACTCCCACCTGAGGCCAAAGAAATGGTCTATAATTTCCTGAAATACTTCATTTTATAAAAACATCTTGAAGGTCCTGTAACTGATGTTTCGAAGGCTATCCAGAGAACATCTGAGCAACAAAAGTGTTAGAAATGACTATTCGCAGACTTAAGAAGCAAGAGATGCGGGAAATATAGTGGAATCTCCAGTGTTTCAAAAAAGGAAAGAGAAAGTGAATCCTGTGACTGACTTGGATGATTTTGATAAAAATGTTATGCAGAGAAGGAATGCATGGTTGTCTTTTCCAAGGGGATAATAGATCGACGATTGACTTATGAATTTATGTTTCAAGTCCAAAAACCGAAGCCAACAGGCCACTCAGCGCATCTATAATTATAGAAAGAGAAAGAAGGAATAGCTAAGTAGAATCGGGAATGGAAAAAAAAAAGTTAACAGGGAAGAAGCAAACCCTTTCCCTCGACTCCCAAGATCTACTGCAAATCCTCCTAAGAAGGATTATATCTGCGGGAAGCATTGAATGGGACTTACATACCCGTAGATATGACAACTCTGCCTTTTCTAGCTGGCCCCACCCTAGCGATCTTAGAAAAGTAAACGCACTATAGGATCACCTCTACCTCTAATGTCCATCTTTAGAGTTGAGAGAGACTCATCTGCCCTTGGCTTGCACCTGAAGCCTACAAACCCTTCCTAAAGGCGCATTTACACCGGTGCAACTTTTCGTTCCCACAGGAGGCATGCGCCTATTTCATGGAGAGGCACGCAGAGGCATGCCTCAAATCTGTGGGCACGGGCCAATGCCACACACGCACATAGGCGTATGTGTCTCCCATCCCAGATGGGGAGACTCATGCAAAATTCGCCAGTTGCATGCCAGCCACCATTGGATATACATGTGTTTACTTTATTTCCAGTATGGCGGATTGATAAAACGAAAAAAAATTAACGTCATTGAGGATTATCGTTCCTTTACTTGTCTGTGGAAGGCTAACTTCAATAATTATAAAGACAGGGCCAAACAGAGTGATGCCCTGCTATTCCTGAAAGCTAAATATGATTTAGGTACGTCAAAGGCAGTCCTAAACAAAATAAAATGCTTTCGGTCGCACTTCCGACGAGTACACAAGGACTACACGACGCCTTTTCCTTCGATCTCGTCTTTGTCTCTAAATAACACCAGCTGCGGCAGCAGCAACTGCTTGGTCGAGAGCAGACATTTTAACGACTGCTTTACTCACGGTGTGAACAGAAACAGGCATCCGCACAGAGGCATACGGCTATGGCATGCGTGTACGTACGTATTGCACCATCAAAATGTTAAATCCTCTGTTTTTCTGGGATGTTCCTAAGGGCTTTACGTGTCTGTATATTGACGCTGAGATTAAAGCCATTTATGATATTGCATTGAAACTTAAATACCCAACGACTTTTGTAGATGTGGCATGGAAAAAGAGCTAGAAAAACATTTTATTTAGCTAATGACAAACTTTAGTAAGCATAACATTTTAAAATTACCATATAATGAAAGGTTTTTAGATATCCCAAGAATTTTAAAGCTGTTTAACATAAATGTTTTCATTTTTCAGTAATATTATTGTCAAGAGTTTAGTAACGAAAAATTCTCCTAAAGATCTTTCAGGTTGCATATATGAAATTCCTTGCAAAAAGCATGATAAAGTCTATTACGGACAGAAACCGGTATATCTCTTTCACCACGTCTCAAACAGTACCAATATTCTGTGAGAACTGGGCAAACATCGAATGCATTATTCGTACATATGAGAGATTTAGATCATCCTATTAACTGGAGTCAAGCAAGAGCCTTAATCCCCATGTAATGACACAGTTAAAAGGAATATCATTGAATCTTGTTTCATCAAGTCAAATAACAATAATTTTCCTGTGGTATTCGCTTATATAATGAAGTCACGTGTATCTAGTGTTTTTTTTTTAGTATAGATAAATATATATATATAGATATATTTATATATATATATATATATATATATATATATATATATATATACATATGTGTGTGTGTGTGTATGTGTTAAGTGTTTACATAATAAATATGGAATGTTAGTCCATATATATAAAGATTGCTTGCAGGAATGTGATCAGACTAGATACGCTAAGATGACGTATACAATAAAGGTATGTAGGCTAAGATACATGCCGTCACCTGTAGTCATTCAATTGTTTATAAACATTAGTCCAAGCTCCCTGCTTGAGACAACTACCCCGACCTATAATTCAAACGGCCTACGTGATCTGTAGCGTGTCTCATTTTGATTGTGTGTTCGTATGAAACTATGTCATTTTTATGTATGTTCATATGTTCGAACTTCTGTCTGTTCCTTCATAACTTGTAACAGAGATGGTAGACAGGCAGAACGAGAGTTAGCTCTCGTCATTAGAAGACCTGTACCTCTTTACCTAAGCTTTATCATGTAGAGGAAAAGAAGTAGCCATCATCATTGGCAGAAGCGATCAAGCTATCGTTATTAGAAGACTTGTACAATCATATCTGATCTTCAGCATGTAAAACTTCAGAAGAATATATCTATTTTTTTACTTCGTGTTTCTACAAGAACCATCCTCACCATGAGTTTAACACATCGTCGTAATAACCAACAAGATAATACCGACTTCGTAAGTGATCTACAAACCCCCAGACACTCCATTGAATATGGAAGTGCAATACCACCGACTTAGCGTAAAATTATCGCAAGTCTAACATTACCTCATAGGGCGCCTTATCATACAAGGCACTAGCCCTAATATTGGTGGCCAGCGTACCAGAAGAACTCTACAACGTCCTACGAAGAAAAACCAGAATAAATAAATCATGTATCATAAGAAGTCAACGACGACGGAAGCAGCAGATTCTTCAAGCAACCTAGTATCATCGTTAGTGAGCGACTTCAGAAACAATAAGAACTCTTCATCGACGACGAAAGCAACAGATTCTTCAACCAACTTAGTATCATCGTTTAGTGAATAACTTCAAGAAACAACACCGACGTGTCTTTTTCCTACGGCAACGCAAGCTTCGTCTCTCATTATTAATCATTCAAGAAAACATCGTTAGTGAGCGTTTCCAGCACTTCAAGAAACAAACCGAACGCGTCTGCAGCATCGGATCTTTCAAAGGGCTCGAATCATCGAAACAACGCGCACGGAGGAAACTCAAGCCAAACCAGGTCATCCGCTAAATAGAGAAGGAGGACCAAGGCCGTGTGTCGTTATCGGAACACCGTGACTTCCCACAAAAGCAAGCTAAGTACAATTTTTTTATTCATTTGGAGTAACTTTGAGTGTTTTTCCTTTGCAGGTCGAATTTCGTTATTCCTGTGGCTGAAGTTACGAGACATTCTTAATCTTACTTTTTTACAGAAATTATCTACATCATTGAGATTTCGCTACTGCGAGTTTTTTATCTTTGAGTGTCTGTTTCCAGAAGTTCTACTGAAATATCATAATCATATACTATGTTAATTTTATCATTTTGGGTGATTATTAATCCCTTACGTAACAAATCATATTAAACAGTGAATATGCGTTTACGCAGTGGACGTCTGTATTTTATACAGATGCATGGATAAGGGTCGTTAAGCACCGTAGTGATTAGAAAACACACAAAAAACAAGTGGAACACCCATACAAATCTATATAAATTAGAGGTAACACTATTTCGGGTCATGACAATAAATGCTCCTTTGCAAAGTCCTGATCGCAGTTTTAGCCTTGAGTTTTTGTGTTATATAAAATATCGAACCTCAATGACTCAAACTTAACTTTTAAAATATGGCTGGATTGCAAGGAATAACATGTCTGTAAAAAAAAACTTTCATCAGGCTAATGCGCTGACCAGGATCCCTCACTATTTCAAATTTTAGCAAAGAATGAAGTACAAACAGTTAATATTGAATGCAGTAGTGATAACTTTTCTTATTAGTATCGCTCAGTTCCTAATAGTTCGTCATTCATTGCTTTATACGTAACCAGCAACATAATGCTAAAAACACACAATACGTTGCCGATGGTAATAAAGAGAAGGATCCTAGATAGAAACAGTAGCCCGTTCAGAATCAAACAAGCAAACTCGGTGACTGTGTCACCTAGTCAAGCGGTCAAGGTCAGTCAAAAACTGCGACTCTAGCAGCGTGGGGAAAAGCGATGTTGGTTCATACATGCCAATATCTTTTTTGAATTAAAAAGGATTTTTCCTATGAAACCACACGACTGTATAAAGTAATCAGAGCAGGTTTTCGTTTAATTTTAATACATTAAGTTATAATAAATACTGGTGGATTAAGCCCAACTGTAACGCGCCGTGAAAATTAGAATATCTTGTTTTATTCCTTTAGTAAACGTAATATCCTGTATTAACGGACTCACTGTCTGTTTGTTCGAACTTCCCTAATGAGAAGTTCCGGATAAGCGAGCGCTTTACAGATACCTCTATAGTTATAAAAAAACATTGATCCTGTATCTAGCGTAACTTGTAAGATTCATCTAGGGGTATACAAAATATTTATCTTACATCCTACAAAATAGGCGTGGTTTATCAAATGAAAAATCCTATAAACCTTCAACATATTGAAAATCCGTTTGAATAAAAAGGCAAAAATGAGGACAGTTAATCAAATAATAATAACTTATATAAGAACTATACATTTGTCTCATAAATCGTAACATTGTTCAAATGACCCAACAGAATTCTCCCACAACCGCAGTCGTAGTTTGCACGCAAAATCTCGAGAAGCATTGCACCCTCGAATGTCTTAGTGCGTGTAAAAAGACTTTGCTGGAAATGAAATTTTAATCCTTCCCCGACACTCGAAATATAACGATTTTCGCGAACAAAGCCCTAAAAGTATACATATCGTGGATACGGAAGTTATAAATTATCGCTTTTTTTATTGTTGCTAATTTTTAAATCACGCCCAACCAGTCGTGGATGAATCTCTCTGATAATCTATCTAACAGTCTATCCGTAAAGTCATTCAAGCAGAGGTGATTCAGCAGAATTTTTTTTTTGTTTTTTTTTTTATCTTCTACCTGAATACCAGGAAGTTTCTCCACTAGCGAGTGATCTCTGGGAGAAAAACGGATGTCATTGAAAACAAAATACGGTCTAAGGACAAACATAAAGCTATATACTTTACCTTCGTGTAGAACCCCAATGAAATTCAAATAGAGATAAATGACGAAGTTGAAAATGTTAGTAATAGGAGTCATTAGGAAATCAAATAGCCCATATAATTTTTTTTCCCTCAAACGTCATGTCATAAAAGATCGGACTTGGCGTATCTACGTAGATTCTGTCGCTTAAACAAGGAAACGACTCCCGATAGTTTCCAGTGCGATGTACCGACGACATCTTATCTCTGTTAGGTTAGAATAAATTTTTTTCACCAACTTGGACTTACTTAAAAGCTTTTACCAGATACCATTTACCTAGTGATTGTACCTCATACACCGTTCAGCACACTCAGGGGACATTATCAATTTTACGTATGCCTCCGGCTTACGTTGCGCCCCAATTACTTAAAATACAGTGTTTGGAGACTATTAGGGGATAACCTACATGCCTATATGGATGATCTTGTAATCTTTTTCTAATACCTTAGAAGTACATTCACATAAACCAGAGCTAGTGCTACAGAGACAAAGACAAATAATCTCAGAGTAAAAATATCTAAATGTGAGAAAATTTTTTTTTAAAAACCGAACATGTTTATCTAGGTTTATGTGTCTGGTCAAGGTCTTAAGTAGTCCATGGTAAGGTGTCGGCTATTCATAACTTTCCGGTACCTATTAACGTAAAAGGGGGATACAGCACTTTTGCGCTGTAGTGGGTATTACAATCGTATGTAAATATGTAACTCTTCAATCATGACAGCTCCTTTAACAGATCTTACGAAGCAGAGCGTAAATTTATTAGGGTCTAAAAAAGCATCAACAGGCGTTTCGATATCTTAAAAGCGGAATATGCAGCTTACCTTACTTAAAATCCCTGATTTAAATAAGGAATTTTTTTTTATTATTGCAACAGACGCCTCAGACCAAGGGGTAAGAGGGTACTAACTTCAGTAATATGATAAACAGTTCTTTCCTGTAGCTTTTTTATTCATGTAACTAAAGCCCTCTGAAAGTAAATATACAGTAATAGGCAAGGAAGGGCTAGGTATCTTTAACTCACTAGTATATTTTAAGTTCATAATCTATGGCTATCCTGATAAAATCCTTACTGACCATGAGTCATTTACCGAGTTTTTTCAAAGGCTTAATCACAGTCCAAAAGGAACTCCGTGACAAATGATCATTCAGGTCTTTGGAGCCAAGATAAGATTACTACCTGGGAAAGCAAATATCATAGCTGACGCATTATCCCGCAATCCCGCACCATACAGCAAAGAACCATTAATTGGACTAAAAGTATAGAAACATCCGTGCCTATTGTTAAAACCGCCTATCTAAACAAGAAAATTCCTTAACCCAAGAGATCGCGAGCATTGAATATCTGGGTGGAGCGCAGAACTGTTACAAACTGAACAAAGCAAGTGTCAACAGCGATAAGCAAAACAATAAACACCAACAATAAACAACTTCGAAACGGAAACAGGGTCAGTGGCTAAGCAAAAACAATAAACCCTTTCGAGCAGAAACCCTAAAGCAAAAGTATATTTAAGTATTGTGTCTCCAGAATAATGTAATCAAAAGTATATTATATGTAGGTCCGTGACGAGAAAACCCGAAGAACACAGCAGATGACTAACGACCAGGTAGTAGTAATAATCTCCTTTCATACCAATTGTCCTAAACTGGTCGCATTCCGTCATCCAGGGTTCCTTGATTATGTCACAGAAAGCCAAATCACTATTTTACTGGCCTACAATGCTTACAGATATAAAAAGCACATAACTAATTGTAACACGTGTCATGAAAACAAGGGACACACTAAGACACCTGTCAGTTAAGGGCCTATCCTGTGCCAAAAATCACTCCTTGAAAGAATATACGTAGAATTATTAACAGAATTTACGAGTCTGACAGAGGGAATAAACAGTTCTTAGTGTTAATAGTTCCTTGACACGTTATATAGAAGTAATAGCACTAAAACAAACACCGCAATTGAGTGCATTAGGAATATTTATGAGTGCTAAATCAGTAAATATGGAATTCAACACATAATAATCTGTGACTCGGGTGGTGTAAAGGAAATCATAATAATCTCATTAACACGTTGTGTGAATTCCTTTCCATTAAGAAAACCAATAATATTTTATATCACCCAGAGTCAATCGGTTGGTAGAAATAACGGATAATTAAATAGGAAGTGTCAATGTCTTACGAGTTACAACTCGTGATATTGGATCCGGCCCTGGATTATAGCGGTTCTCGCGGTTTAAATACCTTTATCATTCATATCTCGAATCTGTAGAAATGATACCGCAAGTAGCCTTATACGGTACGTCCACTAGAACACTTTTCCACATATTCAAGCCAACCATTATTTATCAATATATATAAAAAAAATAATATTAAATAAATAAATAAATAAAAAAAATATAAGATAAATATGGATACAAGTGGAGTCAATATAATACACTCCGTAAGAAGTCGAAGGGTTACAAATTATAATAAAAAGAATCACGATAAAAATCAATAAGCAAAACGTAACCATAGATAATTAAATATCCAAATATATATGCGTAAAGATTGAAACTCTAACTTCAACGCTTTAGTAATGACAAATAAGCTAAAAAGTTCAAACACATATCCAAAAATCTACTGACATATTGTCTGTCCCTGGTGATTTATATTCGTAGTCAATGAAAAAAAAAAATTAAAAAAATAAATAAATATAAATAAAATAATAATAAATAAAATAAATAAAATAAAATAAAAGAGATTTTAAAGTCAGGAGTCTAGAAGTGAAAATGTATCTATGAAATAATCCTATATGAACTCTTATACAGGGCTAATAATATATATAAAGAATTTGTATGAAACCTTTTCATTAGTTTCAATAAGGAATATTTAATTTAACATAATCATGCAGTTTTCCAACATGAAACTAATATATTGTTCAATTTTTGGTACTGTTTTTTTTTCAGACATTCTTCTCATGTGGGTTCGAGTATTAAAAAACAAAAAATTTTATCCTAAAGTCGTATTTATTACAGCAAGTAACGTAACTCTTAGCTGGCTGAGAGCAATCTCCTGCCAAGTGACGACGTCATCATTGCCGTATCAGCATTTGTTCCTTTTAACCTCAATAATCTGCTTACACAGGCTTCATCTGTGTGTCGTCTCTGCTTGCTTGGAGAAAGGATGCTTGGCCCGAACTTCTCATGGGCAAGGCAGACGTTAGGTACAAGTGTCTATCGGTATGCGCAATGCAACTTGCAATCATTTTAAAATTAATAAACAAAACAAGGAAATAGAATTTCTATAACATCAAAATGAATTAATTTTTTCTGAACCTCATAGACATTTTAGAAGTATCACGATATGGATATGGATTATTTACTTGCGACATTGCCTTATTACAATTCAAGTAAAACATTCATGGGAAAAGAAAATGTCACATTTTCTTGAAAAAACCTAAAGTTTATTTAAGAAATTATTTACATAGTGGGTTTTTTTTCGTTGCACATAGGGATCAGATTTGTTTTATCACAACTTAATTTCAGTTAGCATAGAGAACTACAGAATCATGGTTAATCTTCTCTTTGACTCTTATGTTGCCTGGCAATCTTACAAATAGCTCCGTTTTCCACTTCTTTGTCTAGTAACTTACTACCAGTAATATAGAATTTTCTTGAATTCGTATTGATATCTGTTTATTTTTTATATTATGGATATTTTTACAGTCATCATAGACCTGGATAGTTCACTCATTGTTATGCCATGGATAAAAAAAGTTTGTACAGCGGACTCTTTTGAATTCCAAAATATCAGCGAATTCATGTGGGTTAAGTCTGGTCTAAATGGCTCTCTTCCCTCCCCTGTATTTGGATGTCGTCTGAATTTACTTTGCCCTTGTGACAAGTATAATTTCACTTGCAGGCTGATTAATGGAACTTGGTTACAGTATCCTGCAGTACGAGAGTTTCACATCGCAACTTCAAAAAATCGTTCGTCGCTGCGGATGACTACAGTCAAGTAACAACCGCCTACAATGTGTAAGGAATTTCTTAGACTTCTTCGACCGACACCGTATCTCGTCGTTAATCTCGTTTTAATGCGGAATGCTCCCGCGGCTGTCGGAATCGACTACGAATGGGACATACTTCCGACAATTTCGACCCGAAGGATATTCAAACTCTACTTTGCTGGCGAAGGACTCGTGCTGGGGATGTTTTTTTTTATTCATCGCGAACGTAATCGTGTAGCTTAGGATGCAGAGAATAAGTATGAGCGCAAAAAAATAGAACGTTGGACCCGCCCAGAGCAATTTTTTTTCCCCTTGTTTTAACCACCTGTGAAATAGGCCGTTTCATTGGGCTATAGGTGGTTGTCTGGAACTGTGTAATGGACGAAAGTTTGTTCGAACGCTAGTTAAAAGTGAAGTAGTATAACCTCGGTCATGTATCCTATATATATAAAGTAATCATGTATCCTATATATAAATGATCATAAATAACAGAATCGAAATATATTTTTTGCGAGTACGCACTAGGAATCTATATAGAAATGATCATAAATAACGGAATCGAAAATATATCTTTGCGTGTACGCAATAGGATCTATTTAAAGTGCATAATAATCATCATCCAATTATATGAATCCATATCCATATGTATTTAAAAAACAAATCAGGTAGCCTATAATCAATCTGTTACCTCTTATCTTACCAATATCTGCAGTTATTTTATGAGTTTAGTATATGTATCTTAAATGAATCAGATATATAACATTTAGCATAAAAATCACGAATCAATCAGCATAAACATTATAATTTTTATCAATTCATATATGAAATTTTTTATCAGTTAAATATGATTTTTATCATGTTAATCTTCATTCTATGCATTATCAGAGTACAGAGTACATTAGTATTTTCTGTAGCATAAGTATCTTAAAGAGATGAAGTGAAAAACTGTATCATTATATATCACGTGATCACTATTATTTACCAATATCATTGTTTTATATTTTATTACTTGAATCAATTCATTTAAACCATGAATTTTATTTACTTATTATATATATATACACACATAGTGTCTGTATCACACTCCTATAAGTCAAATGCAAGTCAAGTTTGAGTAATATTCAGTAGTTGTTTTGGTAGCTGACCGAGCTGATGTAAGTGTTTACATAATAAAAAGATGGAATGTTAGTCTATATATAAAAGATTGCTTGTAGGAATGTGATCAGACTAGATACGCTAAAGATGACGTATACAATAAGTAATGTAGGCTAAGATAACAGCCGTCACCTGTAGTCATTCAATTGTTTATAAACATTAGTCCAAGCTCCCTGCTTGAGACAACTACCCCGACCTATAATTCAAACGGCCTACGTGATCTGTAGCGTGTCTCATTTTGATTGTGTGTTCGTATGAAACTATGTCATTTTTATGTATGTTTCATATGTTCGAACTACTGTCTGTTCCTTCATAACTTGTAACAGAGATGGTAGACAGGCAGAACAGAGTTAGCTCTCGTCATTAGAAGACCTGTACCTCTTTACCTAAGCTTTATCATGTAAGGAAAAGAAGTAGCCATCATCATTGGCAGAAGCGATCAAGCTATCGTTATTAGAAACGTTGTACAATCATATCTGATCTTCAGCATGTAAACTTCAGAAGATATATCTATTTTTTTACTTCGTGTTTCTACACCGAACCTCCTCACCATGGAGTTTAACACATCGTCGTAATAACCAACAAGATATACCGACTTCGTAAGTGATCTACAAACCCCCAGACACTCCATTGAATATGGAAGTGCAATACCAACCGACTTAGCGTAAATTATCGCAAGTCTAACATTACCTCATAGGGCGCCTTATCATACAAGGCACTAGCCCTAATATATGTGTGTGTGTCTGTAAGTTAAGTATGGTGATGCTTACACTTTAACTACGAAAGCAAACAAAATTAATATTTGATAAAGCATATGATTACACCAATAGTAAAGAAATGGAAAGAAATGAAAAGGATAAGTAATTAACATAGTTTACCATAATAACAGTGACATGCTGATATTATGAGTATAAAAATTTGCTCACTAATCATAATTTTCCTTCTTCAAGACACTGTTGAAACAGGCAGATAAATACTTTTGTTGTTTAATTATTCGCAATAACATGTTTGATAGGCAAAGATTTATTTTTACTATTATTATTATTTTTTTGTGATGGGCCCCGCTTATTGTAAGCCTTTCCCGCCCTCCCCCCCACCTCTTGATGCCAATGATGTCTTACCTCCACCGTATTTTTTCCTCGATGCTTAGTTACATGCACACCAGATTTAGAATTGAAATTGCTCATGCATGTAAAGGTGTATGTTTGGCACAAACACATATATCCATTTATAAATATATATATATATATATATATATATATATATATATATATATATATATATATATATATATATATATATATATATGTATATATATAATAGTATATAAATCGATATCATAATCCGACTTTTAAGATTTAGTGTACAAAGTTTCTCTCTCTCTCTCTCTCCAAATCCAAAGAATTTTGTTATCATTTGTGTCTTCCTTTATAGTCTGGGAGAAAAACTAACCATGAGAGTTATCGTATCATTGTACGATAATGTTATTGTACACTATATAGAGGCTAGTCTAAATAGATTTAATTAGCACACATGTTCATGTAGTTATTTATCCTTAGAGAGAGAGAGAGAGAGAGAGAGAGAGAGAGAGAGAGAGAGAAGAGAGAGAGAGAGAGAACTTTGTACTCTAATCTTAAAACATTATTTTAAGTTATTAAAATGAATCATCGTTTAGACCACAAATAAACCAGATTTTATACTAAACCAGCGCTTATTATCAGATAATGACCAGTTGTAAATGCATCCTGTCACAACAGCAGACTGATCTTCACTGGTTAGCCTCTTGAATAGTGATGGTCAAAATAATCCATAACAGTTAATTGCTTATTGTTCTGTCATTCAAGTGCTCATTTTCAAAATAATGTTTAGAAATATTCATAAAAAAGTTCGTGTACTCTTGTACTTTTCTGTTAAACGAAACTAACCAACTGGTTTTGAAGTTTGCTAAACTGTGTACGCGATTACTGAATCATTGTTATTTTCTTCAATAAAAACAGTAATATATTCATCGTTAATATTTCATCACACTCGCAAGCATATTAGATTCTAACATGTTATCCGGCATTGCTGAAGTCGAAAGGAAAAGGAGAGATTCGCAAACAAGAAGTATTCTCGACAAACTTATCTTTGTGAGAGGCAAACTTTAGTCGTCACAGCCTGAAGGACATTTAAGCAGATCATAAAGCAGAAAACTGCCAAGTGAATTCTCCTTTGTCGACATTTGCCTGGAAATGCTTCTTTCGGTTCCAGCTTGATGCGTTTCCGGCGTCTGCGTCCAGAGGTTGTCAGAGTGATAGAATGAATTTAAGTCGAAGTTTGACAGAAAAGGACGAAATGGTCTTTGAGGGACAATAGTGGTAGAACAGAGTGAACATATTGGTATCTGAAGGAAGTGGAAATAATTCCTTACAGTAATAACCGCCATCAGTGTCTTGTATATATGTATATATATAGATATATATATATATATATATATATATCATATATATTAGATATAGTATATATATATATAATCTATATATATATACACATATGTGTGCGTGTGTGTGTCACTTGTCACTTAGGAACCATATGTAACAGTCTTAGGAAGACTTCATCCTCGCTTATTATAGCATCAAAAGATTATCAGGTAACTCTAAACTAACAATTATTCTAAAATTTAACATTTTCCTATAAACTGTATGAAATATCAAATAAAAAGCATAACGGAATTAGTAAAATATAACAGTTATCAACACAGCACCACTGCTCCATCAGAAGAATTGCTGTCATCCCTTAGAAAACTTCTTAGTTCTCTTTACATTAACGAAAAAAATAATATACAAAAAATCTACAAAAGCGTTCCTTTGAAAGCTGCCAGCTGAGAAAAACAAACTTTTTACGACACCATATGGATTGTGTGGCGTCTTTCTTTAGAAGAACTAAAAGTGAATTATGCCGATTTCAACAAAGCCACCTGAGAATTCTGGGAAATGTTTTGGACCAGAATCTTTTCACCACGACCATCCCCATGCCCCCCCCCCCCCCCCCCCCCCTTCCCCCCCCCTTCCACCCGCTTCCGTCTTCTCTCTCTCTCTCTCTCCCTCTCTCTCTCTCTCTCTCTCTCTCTCTCTCTCTCTCTCTCTAAATGCATCGTGTTCAGTAGCAGGAAGGAGTTGGTGTTGGGTTGTGGTCTCTGTAGTGAGAGACAATGACACCAGAATGGAGGCTGAGCCTCTTTTCCTGAAACCAAGAGCAATTGATAGAATGAGTAGAATATTGAATTTAGGCCAAAGGCCAAGTGCTGGAATCTATGAGGTATTTCAGCGCTGAAACGGAAATTGACAGGAAGAAGGTTTGAAAGGTGTAACAGGAAGGAAAACTCACAGTCGCACCATGATCAATTGTTAAGTGAGAAGGGAAAGTAAGATGAAATAAGAGAATATGAACAAAAGTACAGTAAAAGGAATGACCGCGTTGCAGCTACGGGCTGAAGGGACGCTGCAAATAACCTTAAGTAATGACTACAGTGGACCGCACAAGGTGTATTGACGACACTCCCCATACGCAGAGAGCAATTGTCAATCCAGTGGCTGTATGGAAAAAGATGGATGTGAAAGGAGAAAATGTTGAGTTAGTGATGCATATGGTTCAAAAACAGAGATGGGCCGTATTCTTAACCCCTAGTACGGTTGCTGTTTTTTTCATTAGCCTTTTCCAGGCGTTTCTAAAACTCAGTGAGCGACTTGTCTTAATTCTATTTTGGCAGATGTTTCACAGACGGATATTCTTCCTGACTCCAGCTCTCCTGCATATCCGGGTTTGGGAAGCTACAAAGCGTCAGCATTGCTGGGATAGCAATGAGAAACTATAAAACAATAACCTCTGGGGCGAGTCCATTTCACGAGGCAAACTTCCCCCGCTTGTTAGCATTTCCATATGAAACATAATTCGCAAGGTTTCATGAACCAAATACTTCAAAATCCTCTGAGCCTCCTCGTTCTAAGTCCCCCGTGCCTCATTCTTTTTTTTATTATAAAAAAAGTCCTTGCAAGGGAAATCCCTTATTCCTATCGCTATATCTCATTTTCTCTTATTCATCTCTCTTCTTCCCTCTTCTCTCTTCGTGTCTGCTTCCCTCCCTCCTCCGCAGATCCACATCACGTTTCATTGTCACTCCATGACTAGTGGTCTGAATCACGGCCTGACTGGTTAATAGGAATGAGGAGAGATGGATTCGCCTTGGAAGTGAAATGTATTAGGCTGTAGTTAAGGCTTTTACTATAATATCTATATTAGAGGCCTTAGTTATGGAATTGGATATATATACATATATACAATGTTATATGTATATTATATATGTAATACTATATATAATTATATTATAATATATCTATATATATATATATATAATATGATATATATATAATATATATATAATAAATTATATAAATATATAATTTTAATATTAATAATATATATATGTATATATATTCTATCTATTATATATATTATTATCTTATATCTATTACAGATATATATTATATATATATATAATATCTGTTAATATTGTATATATATAATATCTATGTATAATTTATATAATTATTATATATAATATATCTATAATTTATATATATATAATTAATATATATAACTTCATTTCTTCCTTACTAAGAGTAAAGTATGATTCAATTGTTCAGTATTTTAAAATATAACGACAAACAGTACAACAACCAGTATGATTTTTCTTTTTGTCTTGCACTTTTGCGTACAAGGTGATTTATGTATTTCGTTTTTAAAGAAAGTATATATATCACCAAGTAAATAATGTTCTTTCCGAATCCTTGTCTATGCCGTAGCTAATAGACGTCTGTTGTCCTGACAAATGAGAACTTCCAGGTCACTTTGTTTAGTGGTTCTTTGCTCTCTCTAACATTTTTGGGAAGTGGAGGGAAAAGAAATTGTGGTGGAATCACAGTGACCTGCTGACTTACATTAATATAGAATCCTAAATGACCCTTATCTGAATCAAATAACAGTATTCAAGCTATAGTAAGATAAAAAGCACCTTCCAGTTTTCATTTTTCTCCATAAAAACTTTGTGAATAAAAAGTAAAACTCTCCTGCTGTACGAGTATTCAGTTTCCGTGTATTTAAATGTTTACAATAGAAATAAGCCTTTCTCAGTTATCAGGTTTCTATCTTAAGAATCACAGCATCATGATATTGTTTTGTTTCCTTTTAATGAGGGAAGTAAGAGTCTCCCTAAACTTCTCCCCCCACAAAACATAACACCCTCCCTCTCTCTCTCTCTCTCTCTCTCTCTCTCTCTCTCTCTCTCTCTCTCTCTCTCTCTCTCTCTCTCTCTCTTATTTCGTGCTTTGGCTTTGCTATGTATTATTTATTGTAGCATATGTCAAGTATTCAACACAACTGGACTCTCTCTCTCTCTCTCTCTCTCTCTCTCTCTCTCTCTCTCTCTCTCTCTTGTGTCATCCCGTTCCGTTACTATACATTATTTATTGAAGTATTCATCATGATTGGACTCACACACTCTCTCTCTCTCTCCTTTTTAATGTATGATCAGGTTACGCGCATTATCAACATTTTCATCTTTAGAAGAAAAGGTGTTTCCATAAAAGGTGAAGGTATCGAAAATTTCGACTTGGACCCTTGAAGATGAAACTTTATGAACTCAATTACTACAGAATGGCTTTTATATTCTATCAGTATGAAAAATATGCAAATATTTAGCTCACTCTGAACCCTTTGAACACCAAAAATCCCAGATTTAACTGCTGACCTTCCATCTTTGGCCAATTTCTACCAGCAATTCATATGCTCTGATAGAACCCCATATTAAGAGCTTCACCAACTCTATTGCAATTCGTTCATTACCTTCCACGAAAATTCTATTTACAGGCAAACAGACTAAAGGACAAGTAAACAAATCAAAAAAAAATACAGTTATTTTTGTAGTGGTAACAATAATAATAAAAGCAAAAGAAATTAACATAATAATTGATTTATGCCAGATATCAAGTAACGGTAACGTCAAAGGTAATATTGACAATACCATCAACAGCACAGTAATGATTATAATAAAGAACCCAGTAGAGATTTTGATAAAATGAGAGTCGGATACTACCAAAAAAAGTTAAACTCTTTAGATTTCATGGATCTTTGGATGATAAGAATTGATCTTATTTTAAGGAGGTCTTTTGAAGAGTCCACTGCTTAAATGTTATAGTTTAAGACACACCAATTGACGTTTGTTGTGGGTTATTTTCCGAATTATCGTCTAGGTAGTTATCGTTAACAGTGGAAAATAACAAACATTATGTAGTGCGTTCATAGTACAAATATACGTTTATGTAACCCACTTGGCATGAATAACACTTAATGAGCTTCTGTCAATGAAAGTAAGGATTTGTTATTCATTGGAAATACATATATTCGATACAAAATAATTAGCTAAAGTTGTTAGTAGGCCACCATGAAGTTTTTAAAACAATTAAAACACCTACTATGAGATTCAAAGCCGGTGTCCCGTGTCCTTTTTCCGGGTTAAAATTATCAACGTACCTGACAAAGAAGTCACTTTGTCACAGGGTATCTTACATCCGTACCTAATCTTTTTACTGTATTCTGTATTACGAAAGTTGCAAAATTCTGGTAATTATAAGAGTAACGCCGACTTCTTGTAGACATCGCCAGCAAAATCAGAGGAATGTCTTTCGAAATATATTGACGTAACTTATGACGTCATTAACTTGCCTCCTTCTCGGATGGATAATTGACAATTCGTGAAAAAACCTCAACCTCTGGCAACAATGAAATACAACCAATACTCCTTGTTTCACTCTATGTTAGTGGTATTAGTAGTTAGTATAGTAGTAGTAGTAGTAGTAGTAGTAGTAGTAGTATATATGTGATTTATGCCATGAGGTCGAGTGCTAGAACCCTTGAAGAAAAGTGTTTACACAAGTAATCCGAAAAATACTTTCTATCACTATTTCTCCATTGAAAAATTATATAATTAAAAATCAATTAGCAAAGTGAAGAAACGCTGGCATTCATCGTAACTCCTTTGATATTTTTCCTAATGTGATAGTGGACGATCACTGTAATAGATAAACAACTTTGCATTGGATTAGATTGGATTATAAATTTATACTTCAAGTCAAGCACTGGGACCTACAGAGGTCATTCAGTGATGTATTATAACAAATGACATTTTTTTTTTTGGCAAAGCAAGTTTTTAATGTTGTTCCGCAGTTATATTTACTAAGAAATCAACAACTATTGCTTTATAGAACATATTTAATTATCTTCTACATCTTATGGAAGTCAACAATGACGAAACCTTGGTAGCTTCGGATGTCCGGGTGTACCCCTTACACATAGAGCCCTATTATCCATTACCTATTTAAGCTTACATAGGGTTTGCCACTGGCCTCCTCACTTCTTAACAATTGTGCAAATCGAATCGCAAAAGCTCTCCTGCTACCACAGGGACAATGACTTATCATAGCCGCCATTCTTTTGAAGCCTTGACAAGGTACGAATGTTCATTCAGATTTCAAAGACATCTGTTTGTCGTCATCACCTTGTGGAGAAGTCGTGACGTCATAATTGTTTGCGTCATGTATAGCTTTGAATCCATAAATTAGTGTGTTCTGCCACTGTTCCATATACTTTTTTTTTTAATATAAGTAATAAAGAAGGTTGCCAAAAATCAGGTAGGGATTCAAAGTATACTATGACTAAGTAATCTCTTTGTTAAATGCCAGAAAAAATGTTATTCCGGTAAAACACCGGGACAAAGGCTCTGAATCTCATAAGTAGGCTTCGCAAATATATAACAAATTTCCTGACTGTTCATATATATATATATATATATATATATATATATATATATATATATATATATATATATATATATCTATATATATATATATATATATATATATATATATAATATATATATATATATATATATATATATATATATATATATATATATATATATATATATATCATATATATATATATATTATATATATATATATATATATATATATATATCTATATATATAGATATATATATATATATATGTATATATATATATATATATATATATATATATCTATATATATATATATATATATATATGATATATATATATCTATATCTATATATATATAGTACACCACCAAGAACGCATTGAGGTACGATACAAGATGTCCTTATATCTTAAAAGAGATCCGATTGTTTTTGGATTCCTAAGAAGGAGTTGGGATTAAGACTTTAAAAGTATTTCTTTAAATCTGCTTTAATCTACTTAAGAATTTGTCATCATTCGTAAAAGGCAAAGAAACATAAAAATCAGGTTCCGGGACTGTAGGTGCAGGCATTTTTGGCTGAAATTTGTATTCAAGAATTTTTTTAAATATTTCTCAAATAAAATTTTGGGGCAGCAATTATTCTGAAAATATTTTTTAAGGAATTCAACATCAATATGAAAAGAGAGCCAGTCTAAGAGAGAGAAAAGGCTCTGTGCAATAACGTAGTAATACAGTTAAGCTTAAAATTGTAAAAACATGAGGCTATACAAATTTGAACCAAGCTCATATATATATATATATATATGACTGGTAAAAGTGTTCTGTAACACAGAATTCCATCTAATAAAAGGAGCCCATAAAAAAACACCAAAATGTAGAGAGAAAAGTACTATATTTCAGAGACTGCTGTCTCTCTCTTCAGGTATATGAATGAGAAAAGTTTACAGAAAAGGTGGTATTTATACCAAGAGATTCGTCCACAAGTAAGCCAATTTAGGTCACCCCCGCTGATAATCTTCCTTTAATCTTCTTAAGCGTTGGTTGAATGAACACTGCGTCGACGATGTCGGATGTCCAATTCCCTTTTGAGATGTTCATTACCTGCTTCTCTTTTATTAAGGCCGATTCCATCATTTGACTCTTGTACCGGCAGTTGCTGCTATAAATTACAACGTGACATATTCCAGTTTATTCTATGGTTGTTCATTTATATGGATTGAAAATAGCCGAGTTCTGTTGTCCATACCTAACAGAACTCGGCTATTTTCAATCATATAAATGAACATAACCATAGAATAAACTGGAATTATGTCACGTGTAATTTATAGCAGCAACTGCCGGTACAAGAGTCAAATGATGGAATCGGCCTTAATAAAAGAGAAGCAGGTAATGAACATCTCAAAAGGGAATTGGACATCCGACATCGTCGACGCAGTGTTCATTCAACCAACGCTTAAGAAGATTAAAGGAAGATTATCAGCGGGGGTGACCTAATTGGCTTACTTGTGGACGAATCTCTTGGTATAAATACCACCTTTTCTGTAAACTTTTCTCATTCATATACCTGAAGAGAGAGACGCAGTCTCTGAATATAGTACTTTTCTCTCTACATTTTGGTGTTTTTTATGGCTCCTTTATTATATATATATATATATATATATATATATATATATATATATATATATATATATATATATATATATATATATATATATATATATATATATATATATATATATATATATATATATATAGATGCATGTCAGGTAGTCACTTGTATTCTAATATTTTTCCTTGAAGCTTTTTTTCCATCTTTATAATTGTTTTTATTCGGTAATTACAAGATATAACATAAAAAGAAAGATGCGGTCAACTTTTAAATTGGAACAATTACTTTCTGTAGAAATTACGATCTCTGAACCAAACTGAGATTTCAGTCACTGGGTGTTTGGCCTTTGGTAGCAGCCACACAACTGAAGGTCTCCTTTTGATATTGCGGTCACCTTAAATTTGTTCGCTATGAAATCTTCAAAGCCAGAGGAATCCTTTTTTTTTTTTTTTTTTTTTTTTTTTACGACTTCAAAGAAGTTTTACATTTTATTTTTTTTTCTAATGTTCCAGTGGCTTCCTTACCTGTCATGTGAAACTGTTTTTTTGTTAAGTTACTTTTATTTTTTGTTCTACAAATTCAAGATTGTTAGACGAAAATCCACATAATCCTCTTGAAGAATCTGTAGTCACAATGCTTTGCGTTATGTACGAGAAGCAACAGACTACTGATTATTATAAGCACTAACATCATTTCTTCATTGAAGCTATAAAGCTGCTGCTGTCCTAGTAGAGAAAACTCAATGTGTCTCATATTAGTTGCAAGCACAACAGATAGGCAGCATGACGGTACCTTTATTTGAACTTCCGGACGATCTGTAACATATTTGAAGTCGTCACTTAGCGCCACGAACACCACTGTAAGTTTCAGAGTTAGGACGCGCCCAATAGTCAACAAATAGCGTCTTATTCTATCGCTGATTAGTAAGGCCGTAAACATGTTTCATTTTCATTTGCTGCTGTTATCGATAGTTAGTCAACGCAGGTCGGAAATGGTGAAAAGTATCAAAGATATCTTAAGCCTGATACACCTTCCTTAACTTTGCGTATTGGAATGTTCGAATACCGTTCCCTTGTGTAAAAAAATAATAAATAAATAAATAAAAAATAAGAATTGGCACACTTCATAGAGATGAAATGTGGATGATAACTGCGAACGAAAAACAAACGTTGACGCTGCTGGAGATTAACTGTTTCTGTAGCAACTGTGGTGTTGGAAGAAAGAAAAGGGTGATCTTTGCGGAGATACATAAGACGGTGCAATAAAAAAATGGGCGTAGGTGAAAGTGGGAATAAGAGTTGAGTTTGAGATGATCCGGCCAAGTGGACCGAATGACGAACGATAGGATTCTGAGGAAAAGTATTAAGAGGGGGAAGAAAGGAAGACCTAGAAAGTGCTGGCTGGGTAAAGTGAGAAAGTTACCAAAACGGAAGGGCCTCAGTATCCCGGAACCTCGAGACGACATTTAAGATAGGAATCAAATGCTCTGTAGCATAAGGTGCTCGACGGGCGATGATGAGCTTTCAGTGTAAGTGAATGAAGTGATGTGGAAATTTTCGACGATACAGCAGTTAACTTAAGAATGTATGACAGCTGTTCTTTCTTTCGTACAGTTGTAAAGATGCAACGGCAAAAATGTTGAAGTATCAAGGTTATATGTATATAAATGCATGCATATGTGAGAACCACATCTGCGTACACACACACACACACTGAAACCATGTTTACGAGCGCAGCCCCAAAAAATCATTTATCTTGTTAAAAATACTTCAAATCTTTCCTCTGTTATTAAATGATCTCTTGAAAAGTGTCCCGCCTCTCTAGAATTACAGAGAATGGTAAAATTAATGCATGCCTACGCATATATGATGCATATTTTTCATCGAAATATGAAAACAATTGTCAATTATCAACGGAGGGATATGAAAATGAGATGTACAATACATCAACATAAATCTCATAAATTATTAATTAGTTACAGGAATTTATAGAAAATGTGGGAATATACGTTTCTTTTTCTTTGTTGAAAGTGTGACTATTTGTATGTGTGCTTTGGACATTTGTTCTTTACATCGAATCATCAAAATTAAAGAAGAAAAATCAAACAGCGTTCGTGCTTCACAGTGCAATGACATTCCTTCCATTTCTACTCCAAATCCAGGACGTTACTTGTCTTCCTCTGTATTCTTTGACACTTACGACTTTCCTTCAAATTAAATCATTTCTTTCCTTCGGAGTTAATTAAACCCCACTCATGTTTCCTCCAGCTTTGCCTTGTTTTCAGTGAAAATTATTTTAGCTAAAGTTCTGTTTTATTCACGTAAATTGTCGAAAGGTGAACCTCGTCACTGGCAACACGAAGTTAAACGGGGGAGAGAGCCAGGCCTGGATAAAAGACCTTTCGCCTAATATCAGCTTCATTTATTATAGTCATCCAACCATTATTAAGCTGCCTCAGTCTGGAGCTCTTCTCTCGCGTTCTTGCGCTTCGCTTGGAATGAAACCCAACATTTGTAAAGTGGCGCGGCTGTGCAAACGGAGGTATTTGCGACAATTCCCAGTCGTTGGAATTGTCAATCTCACTAGTGATAATTGACCCGAAAGAGACTTAACATTAATATTTGAAACTCTGTTCCTTGCATTTACCTCTGCAGCAGCAGAAGAGTGATTATTTATGAATTCGAATTTTCATCTGTGTGGATTCTCAAAGCTTTACACGCACGATTTTCGCACCTCCCATTATCGTTAGCCTCCTTACCACCATTCGGCTTATAGTAATATATAAATCGTCTTGAATAGAACACTTTCCGGGGTTTTTTCCTTTCTCTGAAGTCATGATCTTGCAGGTAGTCATGTAGGTGGGTGGACGTCCAGAATAAATCTTACTCGATATGGTGCTATTTCTTCTAAAAACTTTTTCTACAGTTGTTCAACGACAATTCTTTCACTCGAAAATTGCATTTAGGGTATCTTCACCCTTATTTCCGTGTCTTAGGGAGGACTTGACTGACGATAAATTGACTTGGCGAAAAATTGACCAAAGAGAAATTGTCCGGGGACAAATTAACCAACGACGAATTGACCAAGGACGAACTGTCCTAGCACCCATAGATAAAATCTCTCCATAATATAGACTTACCCAGCCTTGAGCTGGCACGGGCTCTAGCTTTTCAGCAGCCCGTAGAATCTCTCTCTCTCCCTCTCTAGATTCTAATATTTTGTTTATCTCCTATTGAAGATAAGCAAGATAAGCTTTTATATAAACATACACACATAATATATGCGTGTGTGTGTGTGTGTGTGTGTAAAGCAAATACCACAAGAAAATGGCAGGCTAAAGTCCGGAGCCTATGGTATTCTCCTATATACTCAAGTTCACGTACTATCACGCACAATATTCGTTCCCTCCGTTGATCCAGAGTGAACACGAACCCGCGACTATGAAACCCGAAGCAGTTGGACAAGTAACTAATTAAGCAGGCCAACAGATGTCGCACCGTCAGGCCAAGGATGGAGTGGGAAGCAGATATTTTTCTTGAACAAAGAGTAGTCTCCATAATCTAATATCATTAATTAAGGTGGTGAGCGTAAAGTTTTATTGTTTGACGATACTGGGTATGCATATAAATGTGCAGTAGGAAATATGGCGGAATCAATAAGATAAAAGTGCTTAGGAAGTCATATATCTGATTTATATTTCCTATAGATTATCGTATCTTATCAACAGACACGACTGTTCACAAGATCGATACAAAACTTTCATCAATAGTGTTAACGGTGGTGTTCTTTCGTCTGTAAGCCACCTCTTTATATATATATATATATATATATATATATATATATATATATATATATATATATATATATATATATATATTATATTATATATATATATGTATATATATATGTATATATATATATATCTAATATAATATATATATATATATATATATATATATATATATATATCATATATATATATATATATTATATATATGTATATATATATATATATATATATATATTGATAGGAGCAAATTAGCAACATCTTCAGTTCACTTGCAAATTACTGCTATATTTGATTTTCTTAAAATACTAACATTATATGAAATATTAAGATATTTTCACCAATGTAACAAGTTCGCATTTAGTAAAAAAATAGAAAGACAGAGGCAGAGAAAAAATATTAATAATAGGACAGAGGCAAAGACAAAAAATTGAGAGAGAGAGAGAGAGAGAGAGAGAGAGAGAGAGAGAGAGAGAGAGAGTTCTTTTCTGGTTTAACACCATAGTGAACAAGCCCCATCTTATCAGTTTCGTTTTATCGCCAGGCCAATCGCAAAATATCTTTCTTAATGATATCTTCATTGTTTCTCGATGCATTGTAACAGGAAATAACTTAACTCAGATTCTGTTTCAAGGAGCAAAGTAGTTTTCCAGTGCCGTTGGAGTTATAGCTGATGCTAATGTGTAAACGAGTTAATTGTCGCTGACAATTTTGATTGGCATATTTTAAAAGCTATTACCAGCGAATATGCTGTTGTAGGAATTTAACATCTCTCTCCAGGAAAGTCAACTCAACTGCAGTGGACCTTCTCTTCCCTGACTAGTTCTTGTGTTGGGGAGGGTTCGGAACCTTTTAGCTTAACTAATTTTATCAGGGTCTATTTCTTCTACTTTTTGGATCTTCTTTCAATATTCCAGCCTTAGTGTCAACTACTGCGCAACCTTCTCATGCAAAGAAAAGAAGGTCTTATAGCTGTTTTTCATGTTTATATATGCTAGCTAGTCAAAGATCAACTTGTGTTAACACTGAACAACATCCATTCAAATAATACTAGTTTGCTATGATCACAATTGAAAGGAGTGAATAATGGTGAAGAACTCTGTAAATATGACGTTACGTTTCCTAATGTCGATGTCAGGCTCTGTTCTACAACGTTTTCAGGGTATCAAGTGGCTTAAGTCAGTAGCAGTAGATGGTAGGGTGCGGAACAAATCACTGTCAAATTTTGTGCGTGTCCCAAGCCACTTTCTATCAAAGGTATACCTCTTAGCCCAGGTATGGGCAGCGTTATCCTTAAACCTTTGGTATAGGCTATTCTGTCAGTTTAAAAAGTGTCCACACCATAATATTGATTGTGGATTAGTAGTTTTCATGACCATGGCATTCTACATTAAGAATAATAACAATTGGACAGGTAAAAGACAATTCAATTCACAGTGCATTTTCGTTGTTGAACCTCAACCCACACCGCCAACAAAACTGTCAAAACAATACAATGACATGACATTCGTATTTACGTTTATATGGCTACCACTTACCCAGAAACTCTCTCTCTCTCTCTCTCTCTCTCTCTCTCTCTCTCTCTCTCTCTCTCTCTCTCTCTCTCTCTCTTATTAATTTTTTCTTTCTTCATCTTTGTGTTATTATTGATATTTTTACTGTGCTTCTTTCTTTCTAGCTTTTATTGAATATGAATTTGTTACATTGGTGAAAGTATCTGCAACCTTGTATTTTGCGTAGTATTTTAAAAAATTGCCACTATCGTCATATTTGTAAAACTTAAGTATATCTTAGTTTTACCAGACCAACTGAACTGATTAGCAGCTCTTCTAGGGCGGGCCCGAAAAATTAGTTATTTTTACGTAGCTACGAATCAATTGGTCACCTAGCAGCGGGACTTACAGCTTATTGTGGGATCCGAACCACATTATATCGAGAAATGAATTTCTATCACCAGAAATAAATTCCTCTGATTCCGCGATGGCCAAGCCGATAATCGAACTTCGGACCACCGGATTGGAGGCCGAGCGCGAAAACCACTCGACCAACGAGGAACTACCCCCATAATTTGTAAGTTTCCAAAATGTGGCATTGGGTGTTATCACCCTAATCGCCTGCCTTTTATATGGATATTGGCCTAATCATACAAAATGCATATGTATAATATTAATTTTGTTGCTTATATTTATCTACAACGTTTTAATTATAAAATCATCAAGTTTAAGTAAACCAAGACTTACATTTAGAACATTTATATATTTGACTTGATGAACAAGATTCAATGATATTCCTATTAACTGTGTCATTCCATGGGATAAAGGCTCTTGCTTGACTCCAGTTAATAGGATGATCTAAATCTCTCATATGTACGAATAATGCATTCGATATTTGCCGAGTCTCACAGAATACTGATGCTGTTTGAGACGTTTGAAGAGATTTTACCGATCTGTCCGTAATAGACTTTATCACACTTTTTGCAAGGAATTCATATATGCAGCCTGGAAGATCTTTAGGAGAATTTTTGATTACTAAACTCTTGATTATTATTACTGAAAACAACTTTATGTTAAAAAGCTTTAAAATTCTAGGAATATCTAAAAACCTTTCATCATAGGGTAATTTTAGAATGTTATGATTACAAATTCAAGTTTGTCATTAGTTGCATAAAATGTTTTTTCTACCTCTTTTCCATGCCACATATACAAAGGTCCTTGGTATTTAAGTTTCAATGCAATATCATAATAGATTTAATTTCAGCGTCAATAAAGTGCGGGCTACAGACACGTAAAGCCCTTAGGAACATCCCAGAAAAAACAGAGAATTTAACATCTTGATGGTGATTGGAGTAGTACTGAACTATAGAGGCAAATGTTAGTTGATTTCCGAAAGACTGAAAAGGTGAAATTTCTATCATTTCTATGGACAGTTACATCAAGAAAATTCAAATTACATTACTTTCTTCCTCTACAGTAATTTCATAGAGGGGACTAAATCATTGAGATTATTAAGGAATTCCAGGAAATTTTCGTGAACTGGTATTTGCTTATTTAATGAAGTCACGTGCATCTACTGTGATTTTTTAAGCACACACACACACACACACACACACACACACACACACACACACACACATATATATATATATATATATATATATATATATATATATATATATATATATATATATATATATATATATATATATATATATATATATATATATATATATATATATATATATATATGTTGTAACCAATAGGGAAAATGGCCTTTTAGGTCTAATGGGTAGGTAAAACGAACAGTTATGTTAAAGTTATAAACTGCTGGTAAATTAAGTTAAATACCTATATTTAGGCTAAAATTCTATCATGATTTAAGCTAAATAATGTACTATTTTTGAACAATTAGTAAACAAGAGATATTATTAGTATTATCATTATTAAAAATAATAATAATAATAATAAGGATGCATTATTACATGAATAATTAATAATAATAATAATAATAATAATAATGCATGTATTCCATGGTGTCATAAGTCTAGAATATTCTGTTATATAACTAGAATCTCATAAGACTAGAATCTTGTCTTATAATTAGAATCTTGTGTCAAAAGACTATCATTAGAATCTGGTATCATAAGACTAAAATCTATCATATAGCTAGAATCTCTGTCTTATAACTAGAACTCTTCAAGAACTTTTGACTTGCGCAATCTTTTATGTAAAAAATACAAAAAAAGAGGTACTACGTATCTCAGGGAATTTTCACCGCTGCCGGGCATTTGTCATTATCATTAAGATAGGTGTGGCGTGAATGCGGAGCAATTACCCAAGACCTGTTGACCTTGGCTTGACTCACTCACGGAGAGAAAAAATTTTTTTTTTGAATGAGCTGTTAATCAGGACATATTAAAAAAAGATAGACCGGTGTCATAAGTCTAGAATATTCTGTTATATAACTAGATTCTCATAAGACTAGAATCTTGTCTTATAATTAGAATCTTGTGTCAAAAGACTATCATTAGAATCGAGTATCATAAGACTAAAATCTATCATATAGCTAGAATCTCTGTCTTATAACTAGAACTCTTCAAGAACTTTTGACTTGCGCAATCTTTTATGTAAAAAATACAAAAAATGGAGGTACTACGTATCTCAGGGGAATTTTCACCGCTGCCGGCATTTGTCATTATCATTAAGATAGGTGTGGCGTGAATGCGGAGCAATTACCCAAGACCTGTTGACCTTGGCTTGACTCACTCACGGAGAGAAAAATTTTTTTTTTTGGAATGAGTTTGTTAATCATGGACATATTAAAAAACAAAAGGATAGACGTTTCCCTGTAAACAACACGGTGAAACTGGATTGAAGCTAGTTCTCAGTACATATAAAATGAGAGCGATGATAGCCTCGGGCGGTATACTATGTACGCCTGCACACATGATTATGCATGGTGATTTGTATATAAATAGGTCGGTTTCCTTAATCACAGCTCATTCGGAACAGACGGCTACAGGTCAGCAATCTAGAATTAAGGTAAGTAAAATTTTAGACGACAATCCTAAGTACCTTATTGGCCCAGTGAACAGCGTATACTTTACTTACGCTTAGTAACAACGGGTGGAACAGGCAAAGTCTATGTATTATTAATTAATAAGTCTATTTTATAACGTGAACAACACTGGAGTATTGTGCTGTCGAACACTTTCACTGTCAACACCGTTATAGTGGCCTTGACAGTGAGACGAAATTCCTAGAAGTTTGTAGATATACGATTCTTTGCGTTTGGTCTAATTTTGTTGTGAGATACTACGAACTAGCTTTATGTTAAAATACTATATATATATATTTAGCTCAATGTGTCAGTAGAGAAGGGATAAAGAGAGAGGGAGATGAGAGAGAGAGAGATAGAGAGATTTACGATTATCTCCTATCGTCGTCCGCTTGAGATAACGGTAGTGACAGGCTGAGAGTGAAAACAGGATGCGTACCTACAGTTCGTTACCTAAGCATAATTTCCAGGTGAATTAAAAGTGGTCAAAATTAGCTATAAGAGGAGAAATATTTCACTTTCTTGTACAGAAATCTTTCCTAAAATAAATATGAGTTAATTACTCAAACTGTGCAAAGTAAAAGGAGAGAAAATTGTAGAAGACAAAATTTGTCTCGTTAAAGAGATGAGAGAGAGAGAGAGATAGAGTAGAAAAATATTTTGGTTTGAAATCAGCTGTTCTAACCGCATTATTTCGCCATTGTATAAGTATATCTAATAATAATAATAATAATTACGTCTCTAATACAAATCGCATTGCAACTTGCTAGTTTTTTTTTCCGCGTTTTGCATAGTTTTTTTTTTCTACAAGTGGACGTTTGTCCTGGAATGCATTTCATACGCGTAAGACGTAAACAAACAGCGCTCAAAATGGCGGCCGTTGCTAGCTAGCTATACGAGTCGAAATAGTTCTTCTGTCTTCTGTGTGGCCTCTTTTTTTTTCACGCTCAAACGGGTTTTCAGACAAGTTTCCGAGAAATACAGCATATCTTGTAACAGCCTGACAATTCCTGGGCTATCATTAAATGATCAGTGCGCTGTGTGTGAGAGAAACCAGCTCCAATACGTAGGCATGTCTTAGAACAATTGCCGAAATACTGTTTTCAAAAGTGGCGATAGGGTATACCACCATTCCCTACGTAACGCATCCTCCTAACATTGTTGGTGATAAACGGAGCTAAAGACCTTTTCTACTCCGATGTCAGAAGGATGCGTTATAATGTACTTTTCTTGAGGGTGGTATATCGTGATCGTACATCATGGTCCTGTACCACTCGTTTTTTTAAGTGATATGAGACAAACAAATACTTAAAAGTCTATATAAAAGAATGACGAGTTCCTGGAGGCACCTTTATGGCCAAATCTAGAACATTAATGAACTTTTACATTCTGAAAAATTAAACAATTCTTTCATATAAGAATAGATTTACAACCAACCACTTGGACATTCTTTTAGCAAATTTCTAAAATGATTAAAAAGAAAGTCTTAACATTCTAAATAATAATAAAATTGTATTATTTTCCTATCCTATCTTTATTATTATTTAATTATTATTAAAAGAAACCTATACTATCCCAATATATCACCAATAGATGGTTAGTAAAAATATTCCTAGCCAAATGTATAAATTCAATTGTGCTGTGGTCGATACTATTAGGTCCATACTCTGTAACTATACTGAAAATATGCAGAGAGGATTTTCTCTTACAGTGAATCTGAATAAATCTCTACACAGACTTGCTCTTGCTTGCTTAGCACTAAAGAAACACGAGCTGTCATAATGATGCGGCAGCAGTGTAGTAGTCCTATTTTGCTAGTATATCTAAAGTGTGTGTACTCATCTACCATCGTAATACTTGGGGTAAAATTAGGCAAAGAGCGATCGATACTGGCTACCCTCTCTAGGCTTCTTTAGAAATTGTTAAGGATAGTTAGTCCAAAGTTAGGTAGTAGGGGTAGTAAGAGGCCAAGCAAGTCCTAATAAGTTTTCCATGAAGAATTTTATATTTATCAAAAATATTCATATTTCCTTATTCAAAGCTAGATTAGCTAATCTCTGGTAGGTCTTTTTAATCTAAGAGATCATATGTATAGAATACAAGAGCACTACTACTTCAGTTAGCAATCATCATCTTTTTGAAAAGGTTATTTGAATAGTGAAATGATTTTCCCAGAACCCTTGCAACTATACTTAAACTTTTTTCAAAAAACACTCGAATGGAGAATACAGTTGAAAAGACTGAATTTGATCGATAGGTATACTATATGATATATGAACCTAGAATAAAAGTCGACTCTGTTTTATTCGGCATTTCTAACAACCTTTTCATAAACTTAGCCTATATGGTATTGTGTTAGAAACTTTCGACTTGTTGTTAAATAAAGGCGAATGATTGACTGACTATTCAACGTGCAATTATTATTACTATTATGAAAACAATTTTATAATCCGCAACGATGCAGATGAGATTACTCCTTGCGACTATTTACAAATAACTTTTGAATGAAGAATACAGTTATTATTCTTTTGAAAAACCTGAATTTGATCGACGGGTATATGTAAACCTAGAATGAAAAGTTTACTTTTTTTTTGTTTTTTTTATTCATTTCTAACAACCTTTTCATGCTTAGCCTATATAGAGACTTTCGACTTGTTAAATAAAGGTGAATGATTGACTGACTATTCAACTTGCAATTATTAACAATTTTATAATCTGCAACGATACAGACGAGATTACTCCTTGCAACTACTTAAACCTTTAAAAATGACTTTTGAATAAAGAATAGTTATTAATCTTTTTGAAAAAACTTATGATAGAGAAATGATTTTTCACATATATATATAGATATAACTCCTGAATAAAGAATGCAGTTATTAATCCTTTTTGACAAAACTATTTGAATAGAGAAATTGTTTTCCCAATCCTTGTTGCGACTACTTAAAACTTTTTGAAAATGACTTTTGAATAAATGAATACGCCAGTTATTAATTCTCTTGAAAAGACTTATGATAGAGAAATGATTTTACACACATATATATATATATTTATATAGATATATAACTCCTGAATGAAGATACAGTTATTAATCCTTTTTGAAAGACTATTTTAGAGAAATTGGTTTTTCCCAATCCTTGTTGCGACTACTTAAACTTTTTAAAATGACTTTTGAATAAGAATACGCCAGTTATTAATTCTCTTGAAAAGACTTATGATAGAGAAATGATTTTTACACACATATATATATATATATATGATATATAACTCCTGAATGAAGAATACAGTTATTATCCTTTTTGAAAAGACTATTTAAATAGAGAAATGGTTTT
>NC_087209.1:91216045-91223582 GCF_015104395.2 Macrobrachium nipponense | reverse complement strand
AGGGCTGCAATTTGATAAAGTTATGCGTTGTGGCGTGGATGATGACATACCAATTTCCCTGGCTCAGTAGTCTTTAAATTTGAGACGGACGAAATCAATGCGAAGGAATAGCGGACAGACAAAAAAAGCCATCTCAGTAGTTTTCTTTTAAGAAACTAAAAACAACGAGAATGACGAACCGGAACAGGTCTTGTCGTTCAATCAATTAAATCTCCAGATCGCTTGGAGCCACAGTCAAGTACAAGCAAGAGAAAGAAAATAAGAGACAATGTATTAATGAAACATATCTCTTCTTTGCTTAAATAACGATTCTTCATTGCGAGGCTGGTCGAGGTACTGCACTAAAAACATTTACGATCTGACGTAAGGATTACTCATTTACCCTTAAATCTAATACCGTTCCTTACCATTTTGATATCTTGCACCATGAAAGAAAGTTTATACCATGAGTTTCCCTTTATGAAGACGAGGATACTTCTACAAATTCCATATTTTGCTTCTTTAGTAAAGATAATGCTTCCCTTGCTATATCTTAGAATTGGTTTTTAAATATAATGAAAATTTAAGGCTTATGGGGAAAAAAGACCAAACTGTCTAGGCAAAACTGCTCTCTTGATGTACGACATATTTAGTAACCTAATACCTTACTCTCGATGGCTGGAGAACCTTTCAGCAATTCCTCTCCCAGTTCTCCACCCTTTGTAATTCGGTATTAGGGAAGATATGGAACCATGAAAGTTTTTACTGCAAGTTTTTAAGGTTTAAAAGTTTCGGACTCTTTAGTCACTTAAAAGACGTAACCTTCTGACACTGAGAAAGTTCCAAAAACATGTTGAGGATTCCTCATTGTTTCTTATTGAATTCTAGTAATTTCTTGGATTTCTATATTTTCTAAATATTTTGTTCCTTTGAAATAGTTGCGTTACTGACAAGGAAAACTCTTGGTATTCATTCATATAACAGACACATATGACTTTTAATTTACTTTTATGTAAGAAGTTAGAAAAGTTTTTTACACACATATATATATATATATATATATATATATATATATATATATATATATATATATATATATATATTTATGGATAAATTGATCACGAAGTATATAAAACGTGATGCTATGTATAAATTAAAGGTTTTCGCTATGGAGGAAAATGAAAGGCAAGAGAGCCAAGAACTTTCGGTCTAACACGACCCTTTACTTCTGCACAACTGATATACCGAGCAAAAACATAGTCAAAGTAGGCTTATCCAAACTGACATTACAATTAGCATAAGGTCGATTTCACTCTACAGAAACGACAAAACGCCTGAGGGCCACACTTTGGAGGAGAACACACGTGGTCAACAGATGATTCATCCAGAAAACAATACATTTTGAAAACAAGGAGGCATTACGACCTAGGAACATGAAAATTTACAAAATGCTCCAAAAAAATGACTGAAAAGACGAAAATAGGATATAAATATAGCGAACAAAAGAGAGAGAGAGAGAGAGAGAGAGAGAGAGAGAGAGAGAGAGAGAGAGAGATAATAACCCTATATACATGTGGGCCTAATATTTATCCAAAACACATACAAAAAAACAAATTTGCTGTCGTTGCTGAAGGGTACAGTATTGAGTTCACTTCTGTTGTAACTGTATATCTGTACTCTGCAGACGGTCCCTCTAAGAATCTGTTCATGCAGAACGAGATGCATTGAAAGATTTGCAGCTAATTTTTTTATCCAAAAATCCGGTAAAGGTTTCAGTACCTGAATAAAGCAACATGACTATACTGTAAGCACGTGACAATCGTGTGAGGCTCTGTTGTCAGGTCCGATTATTTTAGCCTTGCGATTTATTGTGAAGGATTTAAAGCTTTGTCTTGCTGTATTAAAGTAATCAATGGCACGAATAGCAGAATCAGAAACAAAACTTTCATCTTGCAAATTTAATCCAGAATCAATAAAATGATTAGTAATGAGCTTGATCAGATGAGGATTATCTGCAAATATGAAAACTTCTCTGTCTGTGCACGAATTTTTGAAAGAATCACTGATTCCAGTGGTATTTCCAAATTTTACCAGACTCGGAGATGATAGCCGGCTTTTCCAACACTTTTCTATTAATCTCAAATTATTTTTCTTTTTGAACTTTTGACTGATCACATGTGTAAAATAGTGTTTGCCTCCAGTTACCTATACGGCCTATATCATAAGCCTCAACCTTATCTAGGCTCATTTCATCCATGGTCATAACTACAATTTTTTCCATAAGAGACAATAAAGACGTTAGTATTCTTGGCTCATAGTTGAAATTTTTTAGGTCAGTTATTCAGTGTTGCTACAGTAGGTAAAGGGATTCCTTTTTCATGTCTCAAGACATTTACAGCATTTTGGGCTTGAGGCGTAGCATAATGAGAGCCAATTCGATGTTTCATCTGTCCAGGCTTTATGTTCATTTTTTTCTTAATGATTGCATCCATTCAGGTTTTAGTGAAAATATTCTTTGAATATCAGTTCCATTTCCTCTCTGATGTAAGACTGTTTTTTCCTCTTCTTTTCGTATTCTAGTATTTCCTGGTACATTTCCTTCTGAACCTTTAACAAATGCTCTTACGTCACCATTTCGGTTTCCTGGATATTTGTTGCTCTCTGCTTTTCATCGCTGGGAAAAACTGAATTCCCATTTTCTTTCGAGGTGGTTGATGTATGACAGCTGCGTAATCCACCGTCCCCGTCACAGATAAATTCGCGAACTATTTCCTTCTTCCGACGTCGTTTTTCACAATTTCCAGACCTCGTCAATGGTTCAGCCGACCAGAATCTGGAACAGTGTAAAGGGTTTGTTAATAATAATAATAATAATAGTAATAATAATAATAATAATAATAATAATAATAATAATAATAATAATAATAATAATAATAATAATAATAATAATAATAATAATAACGCCAGCAAATGCAACATGTCCTGAAAATAGTTTAATTTGCCTGTAGTTTTTAAAATATAACTATTTTCTAAGGTTTCCTTACTCAAAATTTACTATCGTTTCTCAGCAACTCGGTGAATTTTTTTTTTAATTTCATTTTTTACTTGTCACATTCCATGAGCAAGAATGACCTTAGGGTGGCGTTGAAAGAGCTGAACAGCATCCCACTTCAATATACGTTGGTTCTCTGGTCTTTCTATTCCAAGAAGACGATTCACGTTGTCGGCAATATCATCTCTAACCAAAAATGCACATAGCAAATCATAGCGTGAAACTGGGCGGGTTGAATTTACCAGGTGGTCGACATCTCTTAAACTTTCATTTTAACTGTAGACAAAGATCCGTCCTGTTTGAGCCTGAAGACCTGACTTTCCTTTTCGTGTTAAAATACTTCGTAGTTTGAGCAAGAAGAAATGTTTGTGAAAGAGGCATTGACAGGACAATTGACATTTATTAACCAATACCTATCAAAGAAGTCACCAGGGACAGGATGAAAATAAGACAGAAACAGAGTGGCACATTTTGGGTTGCCTTTTTAAGCCAAATCTTTTACCTGGATTGCCTTAGCCAGTTGAGGTTTATGGGCTCACTTAAGCTCATCATCCTACCAGCTCAGATTCAGACCTGCGCGGTAGCAGACCCTGCTTAGCTATTTGAATACGCTTGTCACTACAAAGCCTTACATGAAGCAATTCTGATGGTCAGGTCGCAAAGTGACCTTGTTGTGATTTCTCGGGATACGGGTTCGATTCCCGCTACCGGACATCAGAATTGCCTCATTTCTTGTATTTGGATCTAAGCTTTGTAGTGACAAGCCTAATCCAAAAATTTGAATTCGAGAAATTGAGAGGGCATGGGGCCTATTCCAATTACATGCGTACATATTTAGTAAAAAAATGAAAAGAAGTTTATAATATATATATATATATATATATATATATATACATATATATATATATATATATATATATATATATATATATATATATATATATATATATACATGTGTGTGTGTATGTGTTGTGTGTGTGTGTGTGTACGCATGCTGACTGCTTAGAATTCGCATGATATTATATATATATATATTATATATATAGATCCCTATATATATATATATATATATATATATATATATATATATATATATATATATTATATATATATATATATATATATATATATATAATATATATATATATATATATATATATATATATATATATATATATATTCATATATATATATATATATATATATATATATATATATATATATATATATATATATATATATATACTATATATATATATATATATATATATATATATATATATATATATATATATATATATATATATATATATATATATATATATATATATATATATATATATATATATAATATTATATATATATATACATATATATATATATATATATATACATGTGTGTGTGTATGTGTTGTGTGTGGTGTGTGTGTGTACGCATGCGTGACTGCTTAGAATTCGCATCCCTATATATATATATATATATATATATATATATATATATATATATATATATATATATATATATATATATATATATTTATATATATATATATTATATATATTATATTCATATATATATATATATATATATATATATATATATAATATATATATATACATATATACATATATATATATATAAATATATATATATATATATATATATATATATATATATATATATATATATGTGTGTGTGTGTGTGTAGCAACGGCTTTTTAAAAGCCATGCAGTCATTCACATAATCTCGTCTGACTGCTTTTGTTATTGGATGTAACGGAGCGTTAACATGTGGGACGAAGCTCAAATGCGCAGGACGGGTAAATATAGAAGATCTGGCATTTGTTGAGAAGACCTCAGAGACAGAATGTGGCTGTACGTCTCCTTTATATCTGAATTTCATCGTTATTGATTATGGAGTTTGAAATGAGAAACAATATTTTTTTTTTTTTTACAAATTTGTTATATTATTTTCTATCTTCATATTCTTATTGCTTCCTTGAGGGTGATTATGTTTTTAATGATAGTAACTGGTGAGCAATGTTGATCTAAGAATTTATTCACATAATTATCTGCTGGAGCTTTAAATTTTTGAATTAAAGATATTCGTCCAAAGGGGCTGAACATACATTAAGTGAAAATTGGTTATTTGTTTATATGCTTGGAAAATTGCATGGTGAATATTAGGTGGAACGCCATGACACCTCTGAATGTTGGCTGTCAGACAAAGATTAATAAATTATTATATCTTAACTCTCCCCTTTTGAAGTAAACGCAGAATTCGTTCCCGTTTGCTCTCGTGAAATATGTATCTCGATGCATTAGATTATAAAGTGTATCATTTGGAAACTGGTACTTATTTTCCTTTGCATTTTTGCCAACTTAGCGGCTTTTAGGTTATCTAACAATGCTTCCTGCTCGTCAAAACTCGTGTAATATAGCTGGATGCGGATTCGTTCAGTTTTTGAGAAGACAGATCTTATTACTTATGGTGCAGATTTTATTTTTGTCAACCATTCTTGGCAGGTTTGGTTACTTTCAAATAAAGGAGAAACTATGGCAGTGAAATTTTAAACCTCAAGTCCCATTGAGTAACGATCGATGACGTCCTTTCGTAATTGTAAATCAGAATAAAGCTAGTTTTTTTTTTTTTTTTTAGTTGTCTGTAAAATAAAGCAACAGAAATGGCTTTGAATGTCCGTCTGCACTTTTTCTGACCGCCCTCAGATCTTAACAACTACTAAGGTTAGAGGGCTGCAAATTGGTATGTTTATCCTCTACCCTCCAATCATTAAATACACCAAATTGCATCCCTCTACTAGTTTTTATCTTATTTAAAGTTAAAGTTATTTATAATCGTGAGTCTAGCAACGCTATGGGACAGGCCACCATCGGGCCGTGACTGAAAGCTTAATGGACCACGGCTCATACAGCATTATACACTGTACAGAAAACTCGATTGCCCTGAAGAAACTTCACGCTTGTAAACTTAGAACGAAGCAGCGCGCATCGAAAACTCGGTTACGACTGTGACCTTCAAGTAAAGGCCTCTTTACTTCATTTCATATCTCTCCTTCAAGCTTAGATGACGTCTACAGTACTGACAGCGACCGGCATAATCTTACTCATTATACCCTTGACGTGAAGAAATTTGAGTTATTCTGCTTGAAATAGAATTATTTTTATGAATGTAAAGATATGGGGGACGGATAGGGGTCTGGGAATTGAAAAATAGGTAAGAAATCATCAATGGAATTTTCATATCATCCGAGGCTTTTAAGCAACCGGAAATAAATCATTGACTTCTGTACCTTGAAATAATCTTTCATTCTTTACAGGAATCTGTGCGAGTTATCCCTCACCTTTCTGTATTGACATTATTTTCATAATTACGCCACCTTCCCTGTATAGAAATACAGCAGATTAAATTTTTTAGTGGACCATCGTCAGTGAAAAGAAAGGCAAATTGTTCCACCCATATCACTGAAAGCAGGGACACGCGTCCATTCAGTGCAATTTGGCGTCCGTGTGCTTTCACGACTTCTATTCGGATATTCTCTTAGTGGCATTTTTTCATTCACCTTTTTTGGAGTTCTGTAAGCTCTAAAGATAGAAGCGTTGTGTGTGACTACGAAGGTACGTTCATTAGTGTAACGGTCTGAGTATATTTCAGCATACATTACCGTATGTATATGCTGTTGTAAGGAGAAGAAATTATAAGTACATGAGTAGGTTAACACTGTTTGTAACACAAGATTATCCAAGATAACTCAATTATTAATCAAGCTTCCCATGTAGTCCCTTTGTGTTCCACTAGAAAATACTGGCTGGTATGACCGTGCATCTTACGCGAGTGTGTGTATGTGTGTGTGTGTGTCTATTTTGTTTTTTTTACGCCATTGCTGACCATATTTGATTTTCATGATTATACCTGGTTTTGGGCTGATTTTTCAAAAATTCAGACTCTTCAGATATGCAAACGCATACAGTACATTATATATACACAAACACAAACTATAGTTGTGTAGACTATTTTGTAACCGTGGCAATAGATATGCCTATCTTTTCAATTACCAGGGTACAATTATGAGTAACATTTTGTCATAAAGATACTTAATTGGGATGGAAATTTTGGTTTGTCTAAGCGCATATAAAACTAAAATCTTTCGAAGACTAATTAAAAAAAATATATGTATATTTTGCATGATTTTGTAAGAATATAAATAGAAAGCCAAACTTGATATTAGAGGCAATTCCCGGCTTCACGAAGTAGAGAAGAAAATCCATAAAAGTAAAACGATAATTGCAAACATGGGAAGAGGTATGAAAAAGGGAGAAGACTTAGTCCCCAAGATTGTGTTAATTCATTGGAAATGAATTAATTAATTCTCAAGTGACTTCAATATTCTACTCATGTATGAATCTTCATCTTATTTAATTGCATCTTAGAATTATAGTAATGGTTATTTATTCTGCACTAGATAAAAATGAATTAAGGTTTCTTCCC
>NC_087209.1:91201045-91211045 GCF_015104395.2 Macrobrachium nipponense | reverse complement strand
TTTATTACTTTTGCAAATGCTCTTACCATTAATGTTATAATCTTACCATTTAAGTTTCAATTAAGTTAGTAATTAAATAACACAACTATTGACTAAAATTTATCTCGCAAAATCAGATTCGCGTAGGAATGTTGGAAAAATAATCACGTTAAAGTCATGGAAAATAGATTACTTTGAAAATAACACCGTTAAAGTTTCTAACTTAAGTGTCTGTAATACTTTGTGGGTTTTTATTTTCATTATTAAAATCTTCAGCATTATTTCACGAAAGCCATAAATAATCTTAAAAAGACATGACCTTTACGCATGTTATTATAAGCTGTTATGTTTTCTTCTGCCCGGATTCTTAGCAACACCTTTCATTTTCCATCGACTGGGTGGCGGTCTTTAATTCTGTTTTGTTCAAGTGACCAAAGTTACGCAAAAAAAAAAAAAAGGGTTATTCAAATAATTCAGACCATCTGAATATCCTGAATTAATGGTAGTTAAATCAGCATAAATATGTTGTTCCTACTTTATTCCAATAATATTAAAAAAATCCCTCGACCGTAAAGAGACAGATTTATGACGGCACATCAGAGAACCAACCCCGGATGAAGGTGTCAAAAGAAAATGGATTTTGAAATTTCATTCATCTAAAATGCTCGAGAGCATTATTGCATTTTGGTATTCTATCACTGAGAGGATTATACGTTTATGAGCGTATATTGAATTTCCTCTCCACTAAAAGGTGGATATGTATAAAAACGCAGCAGAAATTTCCGTCTCCCTAAAGCAATTAAAACTGCAAGGACAAAATTAACAGTTGAGATTTCTGTTTTCATATCAGTCGAGAATTTAAGTTTGGTGTTGACTTATGTGAGAGGGAACTACTTCTTCATCTGTATTTAGCCCTGTTCTAAGGGCAACAAATGCATTTGAAGTTTCACTGCCTCTGATTCTATTCGTTATCTATTTTACATATAAAATGTGTTAATATATTTACGAAAAATATATTATTGTTGATTTTCAGAAGCTCTAACGGCGTTCTCTGAACTGAAGGGAAGAGTTGAAACACGGAATTTTCTGGGAGCAAAGCAAAATGAAAATAAAAGGAAAGGGAAGTTTATGAGATGAGTGAATTTGTACAACTATGATTGTCACCAGAAAATATCATCACTATTATTATTGTTGTTGTTATCGCTGACGATGTCTCACGAAACGAGTACTATAAACATTATCTTAATGAATTAAACTATACAATAAGAAATTATAGGTTTCTTTAGTTGGAAGATTCAGGTCCACCTGGGAGCAGCCAACTGTCAAAGACCAAATTATCAACGTAGAAGAATCCCAATTATTATATAAACCTAGGCAGCTTGTACGGATAAAGCAAAGTTGTGTTACATTTTCGTAGTTAAAGGTGTTTAGATATGCTCAGCCTCTTGAAGTTCGCAATAATATATCTGACGAAAATCTAAAAGTGACAAATTGGAGCGTACTGAAAACAAATGTATATGAAATAAAACTTTCGGGTTGAGAATGGAGTGCATTGCCTTCTATGTTCGTCGAGAATAATGTGTTTGATAAGACTGTAATTGTGTCAAGAATCAGCAGAGAATAATAAAGAACTTTAATTTGAATCTGAAAGTGTCTATAAGTTGGAAGGGTGACAAGTGAACGTCAGGAATAATTAGGTCGTGTGGGTAACTGGAATTCAGAAATACCAAGCAGTGTATGTTGGTGCAGACGTTTGAAGAAGGATGAAGAGGTTTGTGCGAGTGACTGATTTGGCAGTGGAAATGGAAGGTTATCACAGAATGGAAACAACACAAAAGGCTCAAGAATCTCTGCAAACATTTGAGGGCGAAAAGGAATGTACGCCGTGGAAATAAAAATGGGATGTATAAAAGAATCGTTCAACCATTTTTTTCTATCGAAACCAAATTGGGAATATTAAAAAGAATGAAAAGTAAACAAGGTGGAGAGTATTAAGATGAGCTAATATCAGACAATAAAAAACTTTGAGCTAGAAATGCTGAAAAGGTGATACCTGACAAAAATGGAACTGTTAATAATTAAGGTAGTCTGGCCACGAGTATAGAACGGAAGACGAAAGTTTAGTGAAGATGGATTGTAAGCACGTTGTTCACTGTGTATGAAATTTAATGTAATACAGATTAGCCTTCTCTGTAGACGTTAAGTGTTCCAGTGAATGACATACTCGTAAGGCTGCTGCTGCATTAATCTGCACGAAAAGAATTCACCCAAAACCTACGCTGGAAGCCTCTTCGCAGAACTAGAGAGCATTGACATTCAAAGGAATGCTGCTCCAATCTTGAGAGATATCCCCCTTTGAGGTATGCGCAGAGCTAGCTCCTTGGGAACTAGTGCTCTTCTCTGTAAATTCCACAGCCCACTCTCAAGCAGCACAAGACACAATTAATAACACTGCACCACCGAATATTTACTTAATTGTTGTTGATCTCAGTGTAGCAACAACACCAGCAATATTTTCCACCTCTGCCAAACAAATCTAGACTGTCTGACAAAGCCGCCACACCCCACTCAGAATTGATTTCTATTGTGAAATTTCTAGAATCTAGATGAATCCTAGTACAAACAAAGGGATATGAAAATGCACACCGACTCTCAAGGCACCATCCAATCTAGTTAAAAGAATAAATAAATCACTGTCATTAGAGCAATAGCCTTTTTCGTAGCAGAAGGAAGGCAGTAAAATTACTCTCAATTGGATCTGCGTCAATTTAGAACTGAAATAAGCTAAGTGTATCTTAGTTCACCCAGACCACTGAGCTGGTTAACAGCACTCTCCTAGGGGTGGCCCGAAGGATTAGATATTTTTACGTGGCTAGAAAGCAATTGGTTACCTAGCAACGGGACCTACAGCTTATTGTGGGATCCGAACCACATTATATCAAGAAATGTATTGCTAATCACCAGAAACAAATTCCACTGATTCCATGTTGGCAGAGCGGAGAATCGAACTCGCGATTACCGAATCGCTAGGGTACCACATAACCCACTCGTCCAACTGAAATAAATGATGAAATGGTTGCTATTGCAAAAAAACAACAATTTGGGATTCCATTTAACCAAACTAATGCAAAAAACATTGGATTATTACCAACTACAAGCGGAAAATTCCACCAGGCAAGTTTTTTTTTTTTTTTTTTTTTTTTTTTTTTTTTTTTTTTTTTTTTGAAGGCTCAGGAACATTCAAGTAGTATATTAGTATATTGAAACCGCCAACCTTCAGCCGTATAACATTTTTCAAGGAAACTGGCAGACATCAGTCACAGATTGCGATTTGGATACCTTTGCTTGATCATGGACAATCCATGACCTTGTAATAACTGTAAGTGGCCGAAGAGCCGCTAGACCCCTTCTTCCTTAATTTTTCCAAAAACAATAAATGCGCTCACGTTAACAGACTATCAATAATTATTCTTGAAAACATTGAAGACGATGCAAAACTTCGCTGTACCCACTCGCCTTTAAGGTAGGAGAGTCAGCCTTTCCTCCTTAACTGGCCCATTGTTTATGAGAATGTTTCTCGTTTCCAGTCATTCAAAGCACCTATTAAAAGGTTAATTTCTGATAAACTTGTTCCAATAACGGGAAAAAGTACAAATAAATTTGGCATGAAGAAGAAAAATTACATATTCTTTTTTTAAACTCACAGTTCGTATGTCGAGGGAATTGCCTGGATCGTGAAACCTTCCAAGGACCATCTACCAAGATACATCATGAATTTCGAAGCACTTATTATTTCTCCGTAATATATTCCCTCCATTATTTTTCCACATTGCTCTCGGAGTAATGGTCTAGTGAAAGATATCTCACCATTAATTCCGCACGTTTGGGGCTGAGTATAATTTGCTGGGTGTTTTGTGGGGGTCGGGGGTGGAGGAGAATAATGTTTACATGAAAGATCTAAATATTAAGAGAAAAAAATACTTTTTTACCATTACTTGGAACAGCAGAATAAAGGCAATCAAAATTGAAAAGCTTTTCCAGATGCAGCTCTCCTTTCATTTGGTTGTCCACTGCTTGATCTTTTTCTACCTAAAATCATTGATTGATATGCCCGACCTCCATAGGGGTAAACATTTATTCTTTAAGTGAAATTATACCAGAAAATTACAAGGCCTTTATTCTTTCTTTATTTTATTATTATTCCTTTCTTTTATTCTTTTTATATCCTCATAACCAGATATTATGTATTTTAATTAACTGAAGCTACGAGGATGAGAGTTGATCAGTGTACACAAAGAATCAGTCATAATTGTCATCTCATCTACGCGTTCTTACATAAATAAAATAATAAATCATCATAAATACTTTATGATAATTAATCCAGTTTATGACTGTACACAAGGCAAATTCACATTTAAAACCAAACCCGTCGTAAAAAAATGTTCAATACCATAACTCATCAAACAGTCCAGTTGTCCTCGTTTTGTCGCAATAAATGGTTAGAGTTAATCTGGAGTAGGTGAAATTCCTAGAAACAAATACAACCGAAAAACGTCAACCCATTACAACGAAAAACCTTCTCTCACTAATCCACACCCTACCGACTGGATATGGGTCTCCTGTAATTAAGGAAACAGTTCCGTCAGACCTTTACAGTGGTTCTTGGACTCTTGCCCGCTCCTGACAGAAAAGAAAAGCGCATTATTACTGCCATGACATTCTACTCACTGAACCATTTGCCAAGATTCCAGCTGCAAGATTATCAACCCACTTGGAGAATGCAACAAAGATTAAACACGGGCCAGAATAAGCAATGCTGAATTACATCACTGCTTGTGCGGTAATCCCTTGGAGTTAGCACACAGGCCATTACCCCACCCACAAACATCCAAGTGAAAGGATGAAGAAAACAGACTACTTTTGTCTTTAGCTTTTAAGAAATCTTCACGACAACTGATACATACGTAGTGATAGAACCCCTTAGGGGGGTAGTGCCAACAGTGGACCTCATGCGGTGCACTGTAGGAATTTCTTAAGGTTCTATGCAGTGTGCCTTCTGCCCCTAGCTGCAACCTCTTTCGTTCATTTTACTGTACCTCCTTTCATATTCACTTTCTTCATCTTACTTTGCTCTATCTCCTAACACTTGATTCATAGCGCAACTGCGAGATTTTCCTCCTGTTACAGCTATGAAACCTTTTACTGTCAATTTCCATTTCAGAGATAATTGACCTCATAGGTCCCTTCCTTGGCCTGTGGCCTAAATTCTATTTTTAACTCTATATCATAAGGGCAGAAATTGACGGTTGAAAGTGGCAGCATCATTCCTGAATGACTTGTAGATTTCATTGAAACCTTCTATACGAATGAGACTTTGCTTTGGCAAGTAAAATCCAAAGGCTATCGTAACACATTAAGACACATTAAGTATGTTTATTCGTAGTTATAAACTATATATGAAAGTCAGTTTTTCAATGAGAATCAATATTTATGACAACATAATGTAAAACTTAAATGAAAACAAATTAGTAGTAAGAGCTTTCAAAGAAATAAATAAATATCAGGCCTACATGTATCAACTTTACAATGAAGCAAAAGATTAAGAACTTAATGATGTTTCCGTGGAACTCTTCCTTCATTCATAAAATATTTAATAAACTTTATGAAAGTCCATGGGGCCAAATTGAAAACTCTTAACAAATTCACATGTGAGTATTTAATTAGCGTTTTTTTTTTCAACCACTCTTCACTGGGCGTCTTATTTGACGTTGATGAGTTTTTTTATGATGTCAGCAAGCCAATTACGGCCAGAGCATCGTGTACTGACACAACGGCTGCTATGGAGGACTGAGGTAAAAGACTGTATCGTTAGTGGCGAAGATGAATGTTAGCGGCGAGCTTAAAACTATCAGCTACGCCTACGACTGGTAGCGGTTCAGTTGCTCCCCAGATGCAGTAGACTGAGGTTGCGTCCCACGCCTTTGGAGAGCGGTGCCAGACGTTATGATCCATGGCTAACTTTAACCTTAAATATAATAATAACTACTGAGGCTATCGGGTTGGAATTTATTATGTTTGATCATTAGAGGGTGGATGATCAACATATCAATTTGCAGCCCTCTAGCCTTGGTAGTTTTTAAGATCTGAGGGCAGACAGAGAAAGTGCGGACAGACATACAAAGTCGGCACAATAGTTTTCTCTCACAAAGCTTCTTCGGCGTAGTTGAGTTTTCTGCAAGAGACAGGAGAATGAAGGTGCGCCCCATGCCTCCGGAAAGGGCTGCCAGATGCAGGATACATCGCTAACTTTGACCTTAAATAACAAAAACTCCAGAGATTAGAGCGGTTGCAATTTGTTATGTTTGATGATTGGAAGGTGGAGGATCAAAATGCCAATTTGCAGCCCTTTAACCTCAGTGGTTTTTTGGATCTGAGGGCGGACAGAATAAAGTGCGGACGGACGGACAAACAAATCCGGCATAAAAGTTTTCTTTCATAGAAAACTAAATGGAGGTTAATCTCTAATAGCAAAATACAAGAATTTTATTCAGAATCATGTACAGGACCGTAAAACCAAGAATCGTCAGATAGCAGGAAAACATCTGCCAAAAATCTCCTTTTACCAGAAACCTTGCTTATAGACACCGGGAACCGGCGGCAATACGCCATCGCTCTTCTATAGACAAGCATGAGTATCCTTCACTATATCAAATCCACTATATCAATCCTGTTTCTGTGTATCGACCTAAACTACCTTACTTTTCACTCTAAATAAAAAAAAGATACAGAAATACAAAAGTCACAATGAAGTAGGTGAGCGTAATCCCAAGTCTGACACATATTAAGAACATTTTCACTTAATTTTATTTCCAGACTTCTCATACGAGCAAATGTCAGGCGGTTATAATGTCAGCTTAGTCCAATTAAAACTATTCACTTTTCATTGTATTGTAAGCGATGTAGAACACTGAACTCAAGTATGTCTGTCTGTGTGTGTGTGTCTCTCTCTCTCTCTCTCTCTCTCTCTCTCTCTACACACACACACAAGAACACACACATTATATATATATATATATATATATATATATATATATATATATATATATATATATATATATATTATATATTATATATATATATATATATATATATATATATAAATATATAATAGTGTCTGTGTGGATGTGCTCATTTGTGAGTGTGTATTTAAATGGTCTACGTAATTCCCAAACGAGTCACTGCTTCTTTATTTGTTCCCAATTCTTTAAAAAGAATAAATGTACTCATACGTAATACAGCAACCTTCAGTAATCATATTCATTGTAGAATATGGGAAACGGCGATGAGAGAGAGAGAGGGAGAGAGAGAGAGAGAGAGAGAGAGAGAGAGAGAGAGAGAGAGACGATGGATTGGCACTTGACAGCCATTGTTTTCACGTCCTAGGTTTTTTTTTCTATGCAAATCAGGGACATTTCCATAACCCGTTTTTTCCTGTAAATAAATCTTCACAAGCTTCTAGTTAGAGGCGTATCACATTGTAAATAAAAGTTCCTAAATCTAAAACATTTAATTGAATTTTTTCTTTCCAAAGCATTTCATTCTTATCTCTACTATATACACAACTACTAAGCAGGTATTATCGAATAGTTAATAATAGATATCCTTTTAGTGTTCTGTAAAAGAATTAATTGGGAAGGCTTTGTCTGTCCGACCTCAGATCTTAAAAACTTCCGAGCTAGAAGGCTGCAAATTGCTATGTTGATCATACGCCCTCCAATCATCGAACATACTAAATTGCAGCCCTTTAGCCTCGGTAGTGTTTATTTCATTTAAAGTTAAAGTTAGCAATGATCGTTTGCATGGCGACGCTAAAGGCAGGTCACCACCAGGCCGTAAATGAATGATTTCATGAGCCGCGGCTCATACACCCATTATACGCTGTACAGATAACTCGACTGTGCCGAAGAAACTTCGGTGAACCTTTTACGTATATTTTATACCGAGTATGAAAGAAAAATTCGGTATTTCTACAGAAGCAGTCCGTACGGACTGCAAGGAACGTAACCGCGGATACGACATCCATTAGGGATTGGGGCGTCCAATGTATTTGGCCGTGTTAGTACTGGCCCCTGGGGGTTTAATTACAGTCGTCGAATAATATTACTTAAAATTCTTGTTCAGTAGGTAAAACTGCATAGAAAACCGCAACTGCCATAGTCTATGCCTCCGCGGATAAGTACCCTAGATTTACCAAAAATTCTTATACAGAAAAGTATTGCTGTAATATCTTATAGTCATCACCAAACGATTTGGAACTCTTTAATTGGAACTCTTTAATTAACAATTCAATAATTACAGATTGATGTCTCATGAATTGTGTAGGGGATAGCTTGTTCATTTGCCCATATCCTTTAAGTGTAAAAGATTTTTCTGCTAAAACTCTATAGGAACCTTGAAACTTCTGACTAAATAGGAGGTTATATGAAAATGGAAGAGATCTGGTAGAGAATGAAGCTGACTAAAGCACGATGATGCATCTTAGACGTGATGTAAATACTTTCATTTAGAGGAAAGAATTATTATCTACTGAAAATCAAATCAACTGAAGATTGTTAGGGATGATGTTTCACCAAAGGGTCTCAAACACAAACGAGAAGTGTTGTTAAAAGCTGAAGGAGGTTTGCCCAAAGAGATATAGGGATTCATGGAGAACCATGAATCCCTATATCTGTAGGGTTGCTTAGTTAATGATGACTGAGGTCAGTCCTTCTCAATAAAGGGAAAAGAAAAAAAAGGACAGCACAAATAAGCCGGCGAGAGAGAGAGAGAGGAGAGAGAGAGAATTGTCCAAGAAAACATATAATTTTCGTATTTTTACTGCAAATTACTTTCTCATAGTATCCCCATTCTCTCTCTCTCTCTCTCTCTCTCTCTCTCTCTCTCTCTCTCTCTCTCTCATCATAACATACGAGCCGGCTTTGACACATTTTTCTTTTTTGTTTTTCAAAAAAAAGTATGTCGCGGCAAACGTCCATATAATAAAGTATGTAAACCTACAAAAGTCCATTTAATAAATTAAAGTTTTTAACCTACAAAAGTCTATCTAATAAAGTGTCACCTAGAAAAGTCCATTTAATAACGTATTTCACCTAAAAAAAGTCCATCTAATAAAGTATGCCACCATCCAAAGTAAGTCACCTACAAAGTCCATTTATTGAAAATTCTCGTAAATATTCTATAGAAAATCGAGGTTACTAGATCAGCGCCATGAGCGACTACATTTGAAACAATTCTTTTGTTTGACGCGAGAAAAGAAAAGAGCAACAATATATATCTGGTCTTATGCTGCAAAGAGAAGTGCTTTGAATATTGTTGGGATGCAGTGCGGAACTATGTTCCATTTTTATATCTTTCGTAAATTATATATCTGATTATGCCTTTAATTTAATGACTCTCTTCTCTCTCTCTCTCTCTCTCTCTCTCTCTCTCTCTCTCTCTCTCTCCTCTCTGTGATATTAGGGTCACAAGGAAAGCTCACTATATAAGGGGCATGAGACGTGCAAATACTCTTGCCTAGCGAGGAATTGCATCGTAAAAGTCACGTGAGATTTCGATTTTTAAAAGTTTATATTCATACACTATTTTTTCTTTTGTATCTTTACACAAAATCCTATAATGAATAGAATAGAATAGAATAAATAGAATAGAATACAGTCCAAAGGGCAAGCGCTGGAACCATGAGGTCATTCAGCGCTGAAATGGAAATTGACCGTTAAAAAAAGCGGTTAAAATCAAGCGTTAGGAGAGAGTGGAAAGGAAGATGGAAGAAAGAATATGAACGAAAGGTACATTAAATAGAGTATAAAAGGGGCCAGCTATGGGCAGAAAGGACACTGCAATAACCCCAAGTAATGCCTGCAGTACCTCGCATGAGATACAGTTTCGGCACTACCCCTTACAGAGTCTTGTAATGAAGAATAACTAAAAAAAAAAAACAAAAAACATAAAGAGCACTGAAGTC
>NC_087209.1:91173545-91196045 GCF_015104395.2 Macrobrachium nipponense | reverse complement strand
GCACTTTCCACATCACGTTTTCATTTGTCACTCCATGACTAGTGGTCTGAATCACGTCTGACTGGTTAATAGGAATGAGAAGAGATGGATTTCGCCTTGAAGTGAAATGTAATAGTCTGTAGTTAAGGCTTTTTTTTTTACTATAAATATCTATATTAGAGGCCTTAGCCATGAGAAAATATATATATATATATATATATATATATATATATATATACTATATATATATATGTATATATATATATATATATATATATATATATATATATATATATATATATATATATATATATATATATATATATATATATATGTAAGTCATATCACTTTTCTGTGATTCATATACATATATCGGAGCTACAATGTCCTTTTAATATCTAATTCGCTTCTACCTCGGAAATTAATATATTTTAAAATATATGCTTAACCGAAGGGAATTTTTTCTCGATAATAGACTTGCCTGGATCGGGGCGCGATCCCCAGGATCCTTTCCAAAATCCAGGAACGTCAGTGAAAGCTTTTACACTACTACAATACCGCGAGTGTAGTAGGTAAAAGCTTCACTGACGTTCCTGGATTTGAAAGGATCCTGGGATCGCGCCCCGATCCAGGCAAGTCTATTATCGAGAAAAAATTCCCCTTCGGTTAAGCATATATGAAAAATATATTAATTCCGAGGTAGAGCGAATTAGATATTAAAGGACATTGTAGCTCGATATATATATATATATATATATATATATATATATATATATATATATATATATATATATATCTATATATATATATATATATATATATATATATATATATATATATATAATGTTTTCATTTCTTACTATGAGTAAAGTATGATTCATTGCTCAGTAATTAAAATATTTAACAACAAACAGTATGATTTTTCGTTCTGTCTTGCACTTTTGTGTACAGGTCGATTATGTATTCGTTTTAAAGGAAGTATATATATCACCAAGTAAATAATGTTTCTTTCCAAATCCTTGTCTATTGCCGTAGCTAATAGACGTCTGTTGTCCTGACACAAGAGAACTTCCATGTCACTCTGTTTAGTGGCTTGCTCTCTCTAACATTTTGGGAACTGAACGAGAAAATTGTGGAATCACAGTGACTGATGACTTACATTAATATAGAATCCTAAATGACCCTTATCTGAATCAATAACAGTATTCAAGCTATAGTATAGAGAAAAACACCTTCCAGTTTTTCAATTTTTCGCCATAAAAACTTTGTGAATAAAAAGTAAAACTCGACTGCTGTACGAGTATTCAGTTCCGTGTATTTAAATGTTACAATAGAAATAAGCCTTTCTCAGTTTTCAGGTTTCTGGTTAAGTGTCACAGTCATTCTTGTAAAGAGGAAAGTTACGACAAAAAACGAAAAATTTGTTGTTCTGTTTTCTAGCTTTAGAATTCACAGTATCATAATATTGTTTTGTTTCCTTTTAATGAGGGAAGTAAGAGTCCTTCCCTAAACCTCTCCAACCACAAAATAACACCCTCTCTCTCTCTCTCTCTCTCTCTCTCTCGTCTCATCTCTCCCTCTCTCTCTCTCTCTCTCTCTCCCCTTATTTTGTGCTTTGGCTTTGCTATGTATTATTTATTGTAGCATATGTCAAATATTCAACACAACTACAACTAGACTCTTCTCTCTCTCTCTCTCTCTCTCTCTCTCTCTCTCTCTCTCTCTCTATTGTGTCATGTTCCCGCCTTACTATACATTATTTATTGAAGTATTCATCATGATTGGACTCACACACACTCTCTCTCTCTCCTCCTTTTTAATGTATGATCAGGTTACGCGCATTATCAACATTTTCATCTTTTAGAAGAAAAGGTGTACCCATAAAAAGGGGAAGGTATCGAAAATTTCGACTTGGACCCTTGAAGATGAAACTTTATGAACTCAATTACTACAGAAGGCTATATTTTATCATTATGAAAAATATGCAAATATTTAGCTCACTCTGAAACCCTTTTGAACACTAAAAAACCCAGATTTAACTGCTGACCTTCTATCTTTGGCCAATTTCTACCAGCAATTCATATGCTCTGATAGAACCCCATATTAAGAGCTTCACCAAATTCTATCACAATTCGTTCATTACCTTCCACGAAATTCTATTTACAGACAAACAGACTAAAGGACAAGTAAACAAATAAAAAAATAAAGATAAAAATCTACAGTTATTTTGTAGTGGTAACAATAATGATAAAAGCAACAGAACTTCTCATAATAATTGATTTATGCCAGATATCAAGTAACGGTAACGGCAAAGGTAATATTGACAATACCATCAACAGCACAGTAATGATTATAATAACGAACCGAGCAGAGATTTTGATAAAAAGAGAGTCGGATATTACCAAAAAAAAAGTAAAAAAAAAAACTAGATTTCATGGATCTTTGGATAATAAGAATTGATCTTATTTTAAGGAGGTCTTTTGAAGAGTCCACTGCTTAATGTTATAATTAAGACAGACCAATTGACGTTGTTGTGGGTTATTTTCCGAATTATCCGTCCCCTAGGTAGTTATCGTTAACAGGGGAAAATAACAAACATTATGTAGTGCGCTCATAGTACAAATATACGTTTATATAACCCACTTGGCATGAATAACACTTAATGAGCTTCTGTCAATGAAAGTAAGGATTTGTTATTCATTGGAAATACATATATTCGATACAAAAATAAAAAGCTAAAGTTCTTAGTAGGCCATGAAGTTTTTAAAACAATGAAAACACCTACTATGAGATTCAAAGCCGGTGTCCCGGTGTTTTTCCGGAATAAAATTTTATCAACGTACCTGAGAAAGAAGACACGTTGTTACAGGGTATATTACATTCGTAGTTATTATATTTTTTTTTTTTTTACTGTATTCTGTATTACGAAAGTTGCAAATTCTGGTAATTATAAGAGTAACACCACTACTTCTTGTAGACATCGCCAGCAAACTCAGAGGAATGTCTTTCGAAGATATACTGACGTAACTTATGACGTCATTAACTTGCCTCCTTCTTGATGGATAATTGACTATTCGTGAAAAAGCCTCAACCTCTGGCAACAATGAAATACAACCAATACTCCTTGTTTACACTTTGTTAGTGGTAGTAGTAGTAGTAGTAGTAGTATATGTGATTTATGCCATGAGGTCGAGTGCTAGAATCCTTGAAGAAAAGAGTTTACACAAGTAATCCGAGAAATAACTTTCTATCACTATCTCCCATTGAAAAATTATCTAATTAAAAAATCAATTAACAAAGGGAAGGGCATTCGTCGTAACTCCTTTGATATTTTTCCTAATATGATAGTGACAATCAGTGTAATAGATAAAGAATTGCATTGGATTATATTGGATTATAAATTTATATTTCAAGCCAAGCACTGGGACCTACAGAGGTCATTTAGTGATGCATTATAACAAATGAATTTTTTTGGGGGGGCAAAGCAAGTTTTTAATGTTGTTCCACAAGTTATATTTTACCAAGAAATCAACAACTATTGCTTTATAGAAACATATATAAATTATCTTTCTACATCTTATGGAAAATCAACAAATGAATAAAACTTGGTAGCTTTGGATGGTCCCCGTCCGGGTGTACCCCTTACACAAAAAAAGAGCCCTATTATCCATTTACTATTTCAAGCTTACATAGGGTTTGCCCACTGGCCTCCTCACTTCTTAACAATTGTGCAAATCGAATCACAAAAGCTGTCCTGCAACCACAGGGACAATGACTTATCATAGCCGCCATTCTTGAAGCCTTGACAAGGTACGAATGTTCATTCAGAATTTCAAAGACATCTGTTTGTCGTCATCACCTTGTTAGAGGAGTCGTGACGTCATAATTGTTTGCGTCATGTATAGCTTTGAATCCATACAATTAGTGTGTTCTGCCACGGTTCCATATACTTTTTTTTTTTTTTTTATATAAGTAATGAAGAAGGTTGCCAAAAAAAATCAGGTAGGGATTTTTTAAAGTTATACTATGACTAAAGTATTTCTCTTGTTAAAATGCACAGAAAAAAAAGTATTCCTGGTAAAACACTAAAAGCTTCACTGACGTTCTTGGATTTGTATAGTGTCCTATGGTTCGCACCTGGGCGCGACAATTCTATTATGGCCTAATATAATTCCCTTCGGTTAACGCATATATGAAATATATTTAATTCGAGGTTAGAGTGAATTAGATATTAAAGGACATTGTAGCTCCAGGTGTATATATATATATATACTATATAATTATATATATATATATATATATATATATATATATATGTATATATATATATATATATATATATATATATATATATATATATACACCACACACACACACACACACACACACACACACATATATCTTTATATATATATATATATAGAATATATATATATATATATAATATATATAATATATATATATATTCTATATACACACCACACACACACACACACACACACACATATATATATATATCTATATATATATATATATTATATATATATATATATATTATACACATATTATAAAAATATATGTCAGGTAAATCACTTATATTCTAAAATTGTTTTGAAGTTTTTTTTAAATCTTTATAATTGTTTTTATTCGGTAATTACAAGATATAACATAAAAGAAAGATGCAATCAACTTTCAAATTAGAACAATAACTTTCTGTAGAATGTATGATCTTTGAGCCAAACTGAGATTTCTGTCACTGGGTGTTTGTCCATTGTTAGCAGACACACAAATGAATGGTCCGTTTGATATTAAGCGGTCCACCTTAAATTTGTTCGCTATGAAATTTTCAAAGCCAGAGGAATTTTTTTTTTTTTTTTTTTTTTTTAGGACTTCAAAGAAGTTTTCCACTTTAGTTTTCTTTTCTAAATATTTCCAGTGGCTTCCTTACCTGTCATGTGAAACTCTTTTTGTTAAATAACTTTTATTTTTTGTTCTACAAATTCAGATTGTTAGATAAAATTCCACAAAATCCTCTTGATGATTCTGTAGTCACAATGCCTGCATATCTACGAGAGGCAATAGACATACTGCATTATTATTCGCACTAACATTATTTCTTCAGAAGCTATAATGCTTCTGCTGTCCTAGTAGAGAAAACCTCATTGTATCTCCTCATATTAGTTGCAAGCACCACAGATAGGCAGCATGATGGTATCTTTATTTGAACTTCCGGACGATCTGTAACATATTTGGAGTCGTCACTTAGCGCCACGAACACCACTAAGTTTCAGAGTTAGGACGCGCCCAATAGTCAATAAATAGCGTTATGTTTCATTTTCATTAGCTGCTCTTTTCGATAGTTAGTCAACGCAGGTCGAAAATGGTGAAAAAGTATCAAAGATATCTTAAGCCCGAAACACCTTCCTAAACTTTTCGTATTGGAATGTTCGAATACCGTTCCCTTGTAAAACAAATAAATAAATAAATAAATAAATAAATAAAATAAAGAATTTGCACACTTCACCAGAGATGAAATGTGGATGATAACTGCAAACGAAAAACAAACGTTGACGCTGCTGAGATGAACTGTTTCTGTAGCAACTGTGGTGTAGGAAGAAAGAAAAGGGTGATCTTTGCGGAGATACATAAGAAGGGTCAATCAAAAAATGGGCGTAGGTGAAAGTGGGAATAAGAGTGGGGTTTGAAAATGGTCCGGCCAAGTGGACCGAATGACGAACGATAGGATTCTGAGGAAAAGTATTAAGAGGGGGATGAAAAGAAGACCTAGAAAGTGCTGGCTGGGTAAAGTGAGAAAGTTACCAAACAAAGGAAGGGCCTCAGTATCCCGGAACCTCAAGACGACATTTAAGATAGGAATCAAATGCTCTGTAGCATAAGGTGCTCGACGGGCGATGATGAGCTTTCAGTGTAAGTGAATGAAGTGTTTGTGGAAGCTTTCGACGATACAGCAGTTAACTTAAGAATGAATGACAGCTGTTCTTTTCTTTCGTCCTACGTTTTTGTAAGATGCAACGGCAAAATGTTGAATGTATCAAGGTTATATGTATATAAATGCATGTGTATGTGAGAACCACATCAGCGTACACACTCACGCCCACACACGCACACACACTGAAACCATGTTTATGAGCGCAGCCCAGAAAATCATTTATCTTGTTAAAAAATACTTCAAATCTTTCCTCTGTTATTAAATGATCTCTGAAAAGTGTCCCGCCTCTCTAGAATTACAGAGAATGGTAAAATTAATGCATGCCTACGCATATATGAAAATGAGATGTACAATACATCAACATAAATCTCATAAATTATTAATTAGTTACAGGAATTTATAGAAAATGTGGGAATATACGTTTCTTTTTCTTTGTTGAAAGTGTGACTATTTGCATGTGTGCTTTGGACATTTGTCTTTACATCGAAATCATCAAAATTAAAGAAGGAATATTAAAACAGTATTCGTGCCTTCACAGTGCAATGAACATTCCTTCCATTTCTACTTCCAAATCCAGGACTTACTTGTCTTCCTCTGTATTCTTTGACACTTACGACTTTCCTTCAAATTAAATCATTTCTTTCCTTCGGAGTTAATTAAACCCCACTCATGTTTCCTCCAGCTATGCCTTGTTTTCAGTGAAAATAATTTTAGCTAAAGTTCTGTTTCATTCACGTAAAATTGTCGAAAGGTGAACCTCATCACTGGCAAAACACGAAGTTAAACGAGGGAGAGAGCCAGGCCTGGATAAAAGACCTTTCGCCTAATATCAGCTTCATTTATTATAGTCATCCAACCATTATTAAGCTGCCTCAGTCTGGAACCAGTCTCTCGCGTTCTTGCGCTTCGCTTGGAATGGAAAGCCCAACATTTGTTAAGTGGCGTGGGGAGATACCTGGAACCAGCTTGCTTCCATTGTCTAACATTCTTATTAAGCTGTGCAAACGGAGGTATTTGCGACAATTCCCAGTCGTAGGAATTGTCAATCTCACTAGTGATAATTGACCCGAAAGAGACTTAACATTAATATTTGAAACTCTGTTCCTTGCATTTACCTCTGCAGCAGCAGAAGAGTGATTATTTATGAATTCCAATTTTCATCTGTGTGGATTCTAGCCTTACACGCACGATTTTCGCACCTCCAATATATCGTAGATCCACCACCATTCGGCTTATTTTTGATAATATATAATCTTCTTGATCGAACACTTTGTTTTTTCCTTTCTCTGAAGTCATGATCTTGCAGGTAGTCATGTAGGTGGGTGGACGTCCACAATAAATCTTACTCGATATGGTGCTATTTCTTCTAAAAACTTTTTCTACAGTTGTTCAACAACAATTATAGTTCTAAAGTAATTGTTTAAAACTTTCACTCGAAAAATTTCTTTTTAGGGTATCTTTCACCTTTTATTCCGAGTCTTAGGGAGGACTTGACTGACGATCAATTACTTGGCGACGAATCAACCAATGAGGAATTGAAATATTAGATTCTAATATTTTCTTTATCTTCTACTGAACATATTCATATTTTCCGTAAGCTTTTATATAAACATAACACACGCAGACATACACACACACATACATTCATACATACATACATATATATATATATATATATATATATATATATATATATATATATGTGTGTGTGTGTGTGTGTGTGTGTGTGTGTGTGTGTGTGTGTGTAAAGCAAAATACTACAAAGAAAATGGCAGGCTAAAGTCCAGGACCTATGGTATTCGCTTATATACTCAAGTCACGTACTACCGCGCACAATAGTTCGTTCCCTCCGCTGATCCCAGAGTGAAACACGAACCCGCGACTATGAAACCCCGAAGCAGTTGAACAAGTAACTAATTAAGCAGCCAACAGATGTCGCACCGTCAGGCCAAGGAAGGAATGGGAAGCAGAGATTTTTCTTGAACAAAGAGTAGTCTCCATAATCTAACATCATTAATTAATTTGTTGTTGACGATACTGGGTTTGCGTATAAAATGTGCAGTTAAGGAAATATGCGGAATCAATAAGATAAAAAGTGCTTAGGAAGTCAGTATCATGATTTTTTAAAATATTTCGTATAGATTATCGTATCTTATCAACAGACATGACTGTTCACAAGATCGATACAAAACTTTCATCAACAGTGTTAACTGTGGTGTTCTTTTTCGTCTGTAGCCACCTCATTATATATATATATATATATATATATATATATATATAATATATATATATATATATATATATGAGGTGGCTTGCAGATTTCAGAACACCACCGTTAACACTGCTGGTGAGAGCTTTTTATTGATCTTGTGGACAGTCGCGTCTGTTGATACGATAATCAATAGGAAAACGCTAATTTTGAATGCTGACTTCCTCAGCACTTTTATTCTCCTTCAATTCGCATAATTCCTTAGCTCTGCATTTTTCACTCAAACCCAGTATTGATATCAGCAAATTAGCAAAATTTTCAGTTTACTTGCAAATTACTGCTATATTTGATTTTCTTAAAATACTAACACTATATGAAATATTAAGATATTTTCACCAATGTAACAAGTTCGTATTTAGTAAAAAGATAGAAAGACAGAGGCAGAGCAAAAAATATTAATAATAGGACAGAGATAAAGACAAAAAAATTATGAGAGAGAGAGAGAGAGAGAGAGAGAGAGAGAGAGAGAGAGAGAGAGAGAGAGAGAGAGAGAGAGAGAGAGAGAGACTTTCAAGTTCTTTTCTAGTTTAACACCATAGTGAACAAGCCCCATCTTATCAGTTTCGTTTTATCGCCAGGCCAATCGCAAAATATCTTTCTTAATGATATCTTCATTGTATCTCGATGCATTGTAATAGGAAATAACTTAACTCAGATACTGTTTCAAGGAGCAAAGTAGTTTTCCAGTGCGTTGGAGTTATAGCTAATGCTAATGTGTTAAACGAGTTAATAGTCGCTGACAATTTTGATTGGCATATTTTAAAAAGCTATTACCAGCGAATATGCTGTTGTAGGAATTTAACTTCTCTCTCTAGGAAAGTCAACTCAACTGGAGTGGACCTTCTCTTCCCTGACTAGTTCTTGTGTTGGGGAGGGTTCGGAACTAATATCTACTACCTTGGCATCGGTGAGCTACGTTGCGTATTATATGACCAATCGTGAGCTGCAGCTTTTAGCTCAACTAATTTTATCAGGGTCTATTTCTTCTACTTTTTGGATCTCCTTTCAATATTCCAGCCTTAGTGTCAACTGCTGTGCAACCTTCTCATGCAAAGGAAAAGAAGGTCTTATTGCTGTTTTTAACGTTTATATATGCTAGCCAGTCAAAGATCAACCTGTGTTAACACTGAACAACATCCATTCAAATAATACTAGTTTGCTATGATCACAATTTGAAGGGAGTGAACAATGGTGAAGAACTCCTAATGTCGATGTCAGGCTATGTTCTACAACGTTTTCAGGGTATCAAGTGGCTTAAGTCAGTAGCAGTAGATCGTTAGGATGCGGAACATATCACTGTCAAATTTTTTTTTTTTTTTTTTTTTTTTTTTTTTTTTTTTTATTAAAATCTTATTACAATTTTATCAATTAATTTATTTACCAAAATTTTTCCATAAATTTTTTATAAAAATCAATAATAATTGAACTATTAAGTACATCAATTATATGAATTCAAAAATTATTATTCACATACTTACTTGTGAAATGTTTTCCAAGTTCATATGCATTTGATAATACCCATTTTGTGTACTTTATTTTACATTTTAATATTGAAATTATTTGACTTTGTAACACCTCTTCTCTGCTGTACCACAAACAATTTACATACTCAATAATAAGTATACTAATGTATTGTTCTTCTTCTTTTCTTTATAATCGAAATCCAACATCAATACTTTTAGTGGATTACTGAACTTTTATATCACATACTTCTTCAATGAAATTCTGGAACCACTTCCAAATATTTTTTAACATATTTACAAAATAGACAATATGCAGATGATTGCATTTTCCATACATTTATTGCAAAAATTATTATCAGCAATATTCAATATCTTCAGTCTTTCCTTAGTAGCCAAAGATTCATACAAAAAATCTATACATAGTACTTCTTTGATAAGGGTCAACGAATTTACATACAAGGTTACTCCATATATTACCCCAATTATGCAACGGGTATCTCTCAATTACAATGGGCTTATGGTTGGCATCAAATACTGATAAATATTCTTACTTTTGACGTATGGAAAATTAGGCATTCTTAATAATTCCTTACATTACCAATAATGATATTATAAAAAAGGAGTAGCAACATAAGACATATTAAGGCAATCTTCTACAAACCATAACAAATTTATTCTAATACATGTGTAATATAAGGCTAATTCTCGTCCATAACTATCAGATAACATAATATTCAAGAATGTACTTGTTAAAATAGCTGCTGCTTTATAAACACATTAATAACCCCAATACCACCTTCTGTTTTTGGCAGATACAAGGAATCCCTTTTAATTGGTTTGGTAAGTTCCACACCACAAATACCGGAAAAACAGATTGTTCTATAATTTTTGCTTTCTCTTTCCCTAATGGTAAATACATGACACATGTACCACCAAAGACCTTTAACTTAAAATAAGGGCATTTACAATAATAGACTTTTGATATAAAGACAAGTATCGAGTCGAAAGCATATTTATTTTTACCTTAACTTTATTGATTAAGCATCCCAGTTCTCATCTACCATTTCCTTATAATCATTGGTTTATCAATATGCCTAATACCATACACTTATTTTTCTGTTGTATCCAATCAAGTGGCCATACATTTTGTTCTTCCAATTACCTAAACCCATGACGCAAGTCTTATCTCTATTTAGTTTCTGCACCAGTAGCTAGCTCCAAATTGCTTTTATAACTAAAAAACTATTTTAATACTTCTTTCTTTACTAACAAAAACTGAGCTGTCATCAGCAAAACCTACAACAGAACACTGGAACCCATTAGGGAGGTTCACTGGCACAATTTCATTGCTTTGTTTAATTGTTCTGTATAAAGATTCTTGAAACAATATATATGCTATCATTGACATCGGACATCCTTGCCTTATGGATCTCTCAACAGGAAAAAAGCCGCTAACAATCCCATTTACACAAACTGCACTTAAGCATCCAGTATATAACATTCTCATTTTCATGATAAACAAATCACTAAAACCCATCCGTGAGAGGTTTGTTTTAAACATGAAAACCTCAAATTTAACTTTATCGAAACGCCCTTACTACCAATACCAAGGTTTAATTCAGAGCACAATCCAATTATTTTCATTTGACATAATAAGTTACATCCCTAATTATTTAGTATTACATTTCCACTACTGATCTTCCCTTAAACCGAGCAAAATTGTTCTCGTGATATAACTTTATGAAGGACATTTTTTAATCTATTAGCCAAAATTTTGGGCATGCATTTGTAATCCGTATTCAGTAAAGAAATTAGTCTCCAGTTTTTTAAACTCAATAAATCACCACTTTAGGTACTAATTTCAAGATACCCTTTTTTGGCTTTTTCCCTAATTCAAGGTCTAAATCTATCGCAAACTTAATCATTTCAGAGAACTCTGAATTACTTAAATTCCATGTCTTAAATAGAATTCCAGAGGAAGACCATCTTCACCGGGAGTTCCGCCTTTATTCATCATCTTTAACGTATTTAATACCTCATCGACAGATACCTTTCTACATAACATTTCATTGTCCTCATCAGTTATTGTGCTCCCTATACAATTAAGGAAACTATCTTGTAGCTGTTCATCAGTATTTATCTTTGTGAACAGTTTTCATAGTGATCCATTTACATGACAGACTATCGCCTCTGTGTTGTCGAGCGTCACACCGCTTTCTCTAACCTCAGTTGCCTAATACTATTTCGCTTCCCTCTGAGTTTTCTCTTTACCTAATTAATTTGGCAGATAATCTCTCTCCTTTTATTCTCTCTTCTGTCCTTAACCTAACCTTTATACCTTCACATATTTCATCTTTATTGATTTCATTCTATCTTTTATAGCCTTCATCTCTTCAAATTTATTTTGTAACTACAGAGGCTTTACTTGATAAGTATCAAGATAATTTTTTGCAAAAAATTTTAGAGTTGCCATATTTCTCTTGTATAGCTTGTTTAGACAGTCTATGAAAAACTCTTTAATTTTGGTTTCACAAATGTATCCCACCATTCCATAATGTTGGAGTATTTAATTTTTTCCTTTTTAAAAAGTGCCATAATCTTTCAAATTTCTCCATGAAGTCGTCCCTCTCCAATAATGAAACATTTAACTTCCATATTCCTCTACCTATTTTACAACGATTTTATTAAGCAGAAATTCAGTTAATATCATATTATGGTCTGTTAAAGATAATGGAATATTTTTACAATTCTTTTAATATTTACTATACAAATCAGTCACATACACTCGGTCAGTTCTTGAAGCATAATTACCTAGAATGTACGTATATTCGGGAATATTGTTCATTGAAAACAAGCGTCTTTCAATCCCAAATGCTGTACTAAAGATTTAAGACCTTTTGATACATACTCTCATTACCTGTACTAACATCTCTACCCGAAAGTACGCAATTGAAGTCACCAGCAAAAATCAAATTTGATATGTTGTTCCTTAAATAATACAAAATATCCACAGAGAACAAGTTTCTCCCTCTCTCTCTTTTTACTTGAGCCTGATGGTGCGTATACATTCAATAAGGAGAGGTTTATATCATTATACCGTATCCTTGTGAATAATGTTTCCAGTGTCATCCTTTTCACTGTTAATTACTGAAATATTTGACTTTTTATTAAACAGAAAACACGTCAGCCACCTTTAAAGCTAGTAGGCATATTCATTACAACCTCCAAAGTAGTCCTTCTAAATAGTTTATCCTTTTTTTCACATCTCTAATATTATGTTCTTGAAGAAATAATACATCAATTTTATATTGATCAAACAACATCTTTACTTTCAACTGCTTATTAAGCTCATTTAAAACCACAAATATTTAATGAAGCAGTGACTAAAGCCATTTTTAAGGAAATATTAAAATAAATACATACCAATTATTTACCTATTTTAGCCAGTTTAGAACATTATTTTTTACCATTACTATTATACATCATCCTCATGTTGTGTTTACCAGAGTTCTGATCACTAAATAGACCATGGTCTAATACATTATCAATAAACATATCCTGGCTTTCATTTAAGGGTTTGACAACTCAGAAAAAACGGAACATTCTCCTTCGCTATTATTCAATACTTTTAAGTTTTTTCTGTCCATTAGTCCTTTTTAATGGTAATTTTTACACCTGAACTGTCGTTAACAGTTGCTTGCCATTTTTGTCGTACTGGTATTTGACTTTTATCTCCGTTCCTATTCTTACCCTTATTCCCTTTTCTTTAGTGTATTGTTGCCTCTCTTTCTACTCCCTATTAAGGTTTCCTCAGGAATATTCCTCATAGACTCAACATCCATACCATTTTCACCTTCATTTTCCTTTCCCCTTTCTTTTTGAACTTCTTCCGTTGACATTCGCTCGTCTTCTTCACTGTTGACTATTTTTTCGGTTACGATTTGCATGTTGTCTTCGTATTCCACCTTCTTCCGTTTATAATTTCTTCATTGTGCACAATCTTCTCCTTCTGTTTCTACTTGCACAATTTCATCAGGAGATAACGCAAAGGAGCACATATCTCGTCCACCACTGTCTTCACTCATTCGATACTCTTCATTCCCCTCCTCTAATCCTTCTTCCTTATTTATTTTTTTTCCTTCTTGGTTTTCCTGAGTATTTCTCTTGGACCTTTGTCAGCTGCACTCATTTGTGTATACATCGGTTTCATCTTCACTAATATCAATTCCTCTTTGGCTATCATTTACCTCTTGTCCCTGAATGTTTTTCCTTTCCTTCCTTATTGTTTGTTCTCTGTTATCACCATTATTCCTCTACTGATTTATATCATTTCTTTGCCTGCTTATGTCAGGAAAGTCTTTTTCATTCCACATACTAGTTCCTTCCATGATATCGATGTTACAATCTTTCACTAGATGGCCTTCTTGTCCGCATCTGTAACAGGTTCTTTTCTGCCCATTATATAATATACTTAAGTTAAAACCAGACACACTTATCGATGATGAAGGGATATGTCTCTAATCTTCATCTTTATTGTCCGTATCCCATTCAGCAGGCCTTTCAGGGGTCCCATACTGAATCTGTTGCTTCTTATTGAATCCACTTTTCCATACCTGCTCATAATGTTTATTATCAATTCATCAGACAATTCAAAGGGTGCATTCCTTATCGATACATATGTATACGAGGTACTTATATTCACAACTTTCACACTATCTACCTCACTTATCTTGATCTGCTTATCCTCAAATTGTCTTACTATTTCCAAGAATTTGTTCTCTGAGCTGAACTTAACTACTACTTTATTCCTGCTCACATTCTGTACACCCAAGATGTCAGCAATATCAGTTCAATTCTCTGAATAACACAATACATACATTTTCGATGGACATATAACCTCCCAGGAATTGTAAACCAATGGAGTCCTTTCTCCTTAAAAAGCTTGGAAACGAATCCATGTTGTTTTAGCACTGTATCTCATAAAACAACAAAGAGAACGGGTAAACTTTATCATAAAAAACGGACCTTCCCCAAGGCAAACGCCTTGGGGTATAAACAAACGTTTCCAAGTACCCCGTCTATTTTAGTCTCTATTTGGCACTATTCCTGTACTTATAAACGTTTCCACATAAGTCTGTGTACTCACATCACTTCACGATGCTCCATGCATTGTTATCAGTGCTTGAGTACATTCCATCACCAAAAAATAAAGGCTAAAGTACAGAGCGAATGTAAACACGGGATCCTGTGACGATGCCTTCTTCTTCCTTTTTCTCGAAAATAACTTAACTCAGATACTGTTTGCAAGGAGCAAAGTAGTTTTCCAGTGCCGTTGGAGTTATAGCTAATGCTAATGTGTAAACGAGTTAATAGTCGCTGACAATTTTGATTGGCATATTTTAAAAGCTATTACCAGCGAATATGCTGTTGTAGGAATTTAACTTCTCTCTCCAGGAAAGTCAACTCAACTGCAGTGGACCTTCTCTTCCCTGACTAGTTCTTGTGTTGGGGAGGGTTCGGAACCAATATCTGCTACCTGCATTGGTGAGCTACGTTGCGTATTATTATGACCAATCGTGAGCTGCAGCTTTTAGCTCAACTAATTCTATCAGGGTCTATTTCTTCTACTTTTTGGATCTCCTTTCAATATTCCAGCCTTAGTGTCAACTGCTGCGCAACCTTCTCATGCAAAGGAAAAGAAGGTCTTATGCTGTTTTTTTTTAACGTTTATATATGCTAGCCAGTCAAAGATCAACCTGTGTTAACACTGAACAACATCCATTCAAATAATACTAGTTTGCTATGATCACAATTGAAAGGAGTGAATAATGGTGAAGAACTCTGTCGATGTCGATGTCAGGCTCTGTTCTACAACGTTTTCAGGGTATCAAGTAGCTTAAGTCAGTAGCAGTAGATGGTAGGGTGCGGAACATATCACTGTCAAATTTTGTGCGTGTCCCAAGCCACTTTCTATCAAAGGTATACCTCTTAGCCCAGGTATGGGCAGCGTTATCCTTAAACCTTTGGTATAGGCTATTCTGTCAGGTTAAAAAGTGTCCACACCATAATATTGATTGTGGATTAGTAGTTTTCATGACCAGGGTATTCTACATTAAGAATAATAACAATTGGACAGGTAAAAGACTATTCAATTCACAGCGCATTTTCGTTGTTGGAACCTCACACCGCCAACAAAACTGTCAAACAATACACAATGAAAAACATATTCGTATTTACGTTTATTTGGCTACCACTTACCCAGAAACACTCTCTCTCTCTCTCTCTCTCTCTCTCTCTCTCTCATTAATTTTTTCTGTCTTAATCTCTGTGTTATTATTGATATTTTTTCTCTGTGTTATTATTGATATTTTTGCTGTGCTTCTTTCTTTCTAGCTTTTATTGAATATGAATTTGTTACATTGGTGAAAGTATCTGCACCTTGTATTTTGCGTTAGTATTTTTAAAAAATTTGCCACATATAGCCATAATTTGTAAAACTTAAGTATATCTTAGTTTTACCAGACCAAAGAATTAGTTATTTTTACGTAGCTACGAATCAGTTGGTCACCTAGCAGCGGGACTTACAGCTTATTGTGGGATCCGAACCATATTATATCGAGAAATGAATTTCTATCACCAGAAATAAATTCCTCTGATTCCGCGATGGCCAAGCCGATAATCGAACTTCGGACCACCGGATTGGTGGCCGAGCGCGAAAACCACTCGACCAACGAGGAACTACCCCCATAATTTGTAAGTTTCCAAAATCTGGCATTGGGTGTTATCACCCTAATCGCCTGCCTTCTATATGGATATTGGCCTAATCATACAAAATGCATATATATATATATATATATATATATATATATATATATATATATATATATATATATTATATATATACATATATGTATATATATATATATATATATATATATATATATATATATATATATATATAAATATATATATATAATGATAACTAAGAGAATGTCAGTTAGGAACAGCGCAAATACAAAAGAGAGAGAGAAACAAGAGAGAGAGAGAGAGAGAAGAGAGAGAGGAGAGAGAGAGAGAGAGAGAGAGAGAGAGAGGGAAGGAGGGAATTAGTCACAGGAAGAGTCTTGAACAGTAGCCATAACACGCACAAAGTTTTAATCTAAGAGCTCCCATAAAAATCTTCACCTGTGACCTGACCTCTACACTCTCGCCGGAAACTCGACAGTTCCGGTGACGTCATTAGTTCCACCCACAAGGGGAGGAACTAAATCAATCCATCACACCTAAAGGACGCCGTTAGATAATCTACAACCAATATGAATGACCAATAGGAGGGACAAAAGCTTATCCCAGCCTATTCTAGGGGGGGTGGGGCATTCTCCTTTGTAGAATCTTTGAAAAGGACAGCAGCGAAGAAGAGCACCACTATGAAAAAGAAAGAACCGCTGCACAGCCTTGACGAAAGTATGTCAGCTACTCAGAGCCAGAGCAGTTGTCGCCTACAGAACTTCAAATTGATCCGTAGTCTTTATTGTTGAACTTTTATCTGTGACTGTATCATTCTAGTGTGAATGAAGGGAAGAAATTTACACTGCCTTTCATTTAAACACTCCTGAGAGACTCAAACAAATATTATTATAATTATATATATATATATGTATATATATATATATATATATATATATATATATATATATATATATATATATGTGTGTGTGTGTGTGTGTGTGTGTGTGTGTGTGTGTGTGTGTGTGTGTGTGTGTGTGTGTGTATTCAAGTAATCAAAGTCCACAATTATGTAAAATGTGCATTAAAAATACATAAAAGACTGGAGCTTTCGTCTACTTGATCAGTTGACCTCATCAGCCGTACTGATTTTCTTTTCAAAAAATATATACAAAAAAGTTACGAAGGACAGGCAGGACTCTGGAAACGTCTCCAAGGGAGATAACCACCAAAACAAACTATCTTAATTATGTTATTCCCTCGTTCAATGTCTGGCCAAAAGACGAGCCGATCGTCGGGTGTTGAACTACCTCCTCTGTGTGTTTTTTGGCTGTTTCCCCGTCGTCCAAAAACTTCCGCATGGCAGTCACCTGCAATGGGGGTTCTTCCTTCCCAATGCCTGGGCAGGAGAAAGAGAGACAACCTAGCAGTAGGAGTGGTGCAAACAAACGTCTGTTCTAATATTTACAGTTTTAAGAACCAAATAATTTAAAAAAAATGCATCCTCTTGGGTAAATGATTTGTTAAAATCAAACACGTTTAAAATATTAATAAGAGCCCCTTCAACTACTCTGCGTCTACTTGCGTTATTATCTTTGTAAATTACTCTCGCTCCTTCCCAGTCAATTACATGCCCTTACTCTAACGTATGTCTGGCAACTGAACTATATTTCGATCCCAACCTACATGATCGCTTATGTTCCTCTAATCTTATACCTAATCCCCTGCCAGATTCCCCTTAATAACCCTTATTGCAATCTTTACACGGTACCACATAAACTCCAACGTCATCTTTCCTTTCTTTTCATGATCCTAATCAACTTTGATTTTAACGAGGTATTATACCTAAAAGCTAAATCCAACCTATTTTCCCTATTCTGTTTTAATAAATGTTGCACCCTTTCCAAACTATGATGATAAGGAAGCGGAATACACCGACTACTTTTTATTCATATTTCCAGGTTGGTGGATTATAAAATTAAAAAGTTTTTTCTAGCCTTGGTAAAACGCTTGGTCAATAAAATATTTTGGGTATCCCAGTCTCGTGAAAACCTCTCTTATATGTTTCATTTCTTGTCTAGTTTACTGTGGATCACAAAAATTCGAAGACCCCTCTCGTTACCATGTTGGACGATTACATTAGACTTTATATGTTGGCTATGGTATGAATAAAAATGAATGTACATTTCTGCATTGGTGTCTTTCCTGTATACACTAAATGTAAAGTTAAAAGTAACAGGGTCATGGTGAACCAGAGCGTCCAAAAATGGCAAATTATTGTCGAACTCAAATTCAACTGAAAAGTTAATGGATGGCATCAAGTTATTAACAAATTCTAAAAAACGATTAAACTGAATAACACTACCTTTATAAATCAAAAAGATATTGTCAACATATCTGACCATAGAAAAGCTTAATGTCCTCAGGACAACGGCTAAACTAAAATCTGCTTCAAACAATTCCATGCACAAATTAGCCAACACTGGAGATAATGGTGACCCCATAGCTATTCCGAAGTTTTGTCGGTAACCCTGCCCTCTGAAGCTAAATACAGTTGAACTAACACAAAGCTTAATCAAATCAATTAAAATTTCAACAGGAATTTGTGGATTAAAGGTACCGTCCCTTTCTTTTCCTTGAGTTTGTTTAAAACGAAATCTAACGGGACATTTGTAAATAATGCATTAACGTCTAAACTAATCATTTTACCCTCGCAGTGGCCTATATTCCGTATTCTCTCAATAAAAACTGATGAATGACGTAAATGAGAAGGGGAGAATTTACCCAAGAAATTACTCAGAATCGTAGCCAACCATTTAGCTAACTTTGACTGAGGAGCACCACACGTTGACACTTTGGGTCTCAATGGGCACCCCAGTTTGTGTGCTTTAGGCATGCCATAAAAATACGGAAGGAACGGATTCTTATCAGAAGTCATTTTAAGTAAATTATCACGCAAATCTCTATCCATAACCCGGCTGCTGATAGCCTTAAGCTGCCTGTTAAATTCTTTCTGTATTTCACTAATCGAAGGAATCGATACAAGCTTCGTATATGTATTTTCATCATCCAATAATCTAAAAATCTTATTATTGTAATCATCAATGTTCATAATAACACTGCCCCACCCTTATCTGCCTTCATAATTTTAACTTCTTTATTTCTACCCAACCTGCTAATCGCATCTCTGTGTCTGCGGGGGGGTAACACTGTTCTGTGGTTCAATAGCACAGGCTGCCAAACATCCCTTTAAAAAATTAATTTGAGAATCTTGATTTTGATAATTGAATCTATTAATAATGCTTAGTCCTTCAACTAAAAAAATTATCCCCAGAACCCATGCAAAATTGATCCTAAACACAAGGCTTCTTTTTCTTCAGTGGTTAAAACAAGTGAAGATAGATTTAAAATGAGACGCTGGAATTTTAATGGAGCCTCTGACAGAGGAATAATACTTTACGAAAGGCTTCAGGAAGTGAAGGAATAACACAGACAGACAGACAGACTGACCGACAGACAGACAGATGGATGGATAGATAGATAGATTTCTTAATAAAAAGATGCGGGAAGTCTGTGAAATTCAAAAGATTTTGATTGACTACGGTAGTTAATCATTAAAACTTAGAAAATTAAGATCAAAAGATAAGCATGTAGAATAAGATAACTTTTAATTAAGCTATACAGATACTCTGTAAAACAGTCTGCATCTGGCCAACTGTCAAATGAAGACAGCACCTATAATGATTTTTTTTTATTTTTTTTATTACCGTACTCCGTCGGGACTGAGAAATACGCTGTTTACACTGATAGCATATGCATTTCAGTCTGTATAAGATCAACCTGAATTATGCCTTACTGAGAACGGACATTTTGGTGGCGATAATACCAAACTAATATGGGTACTTCTTTATGTGGCCACGGGGGAAAACCTTTACAAAATTAAAAGGACAGTGAATATTGATCTATTCTAAAACGTGATTTTTACTTACTTAACGTCTGACGAAAGTAGACAGTAGCTAGCGAAAGTTGAAGAATTCTTTGTTGCTATATATTATACTTCAGAATCTACACAAGAAGGTCATTTTGCCTCTTTCATTTGCTAGAACACGTTTTTTTATAACATTAAGTAGAGAATTTAGAAGCGCTAAGCTTACAGAATTATGAATGACACGGAAGCGTTATGGTTGATGTCGCAAGACAATGCAGAATGAAGAAATGATTAGTTCTTATTTTTAAGGTGTTTTTACGTAGCATGGAACCAGCGGCTATTTAGCAACGGGACCAACGGCTTTACGCGACTTCCGAACCACGTCGAGAGTGAACTTCTGTCACCAAAAAAACACATCTCTGGCCCCTCAATGGAATGGCCGAGATTAGTTCTGGTCACCCGATCACTCATGTGGCTTTTAGACCCAATGTGATCCATCAGACAGCTATAAAGACTGTCACAAGTTTCAACAACTACCATGTCTACAAATCAGTAGTTTCAAATCGGGGGTTTTATGTATAGTTCGGCCTAACTGGCTTGGTGGGTAAAACAGTAAGAAAACCTCACGGCTGCCCATTATTAGGAGAGGGTAGAAAGTAAGATGGAAGAAGGAAATACGAATGGAGGCACAGTGAAAGGAATGAAAGGGGTTGCAGCTAGTGGCCGAGGGGACGCTACAAGGAACCTTAGGTAAGGCTTACAGAAGAAGCCATTCTCCAACCACATTCAGTGCCTGGACATCTGGAGTAACCGTGCACTATTAAACACTTCTGATCTTGAATCTTTATGTCGGAATTTCTTCTTTCCTCTACATTCAAAACTTCTTCAAAATTCTCACTAACCTTTAAAGGACTGCACTTACCTCAGACAGCTATCCAGCATCTCTGTTACGTTGTCAGATCGATTCCCACAGAAGACATTGCCTCTGCACTGACATCCAGAACCCGACCCTGACCCCACTTTGCAGTGCAGTTTCTTTTTCCCCTCATTACTTGTTCAGAATTAGCCCTAAACCTTTCTTGAAATTCACTCTTGATAACTTTTTTCATGTGCTTGCTTAACCCCAAACTTTCTTCTCTTCCGTTTAAAAAGTTTATATGGACGTTGATTCTCTATTGTCTTATAAGGCAAACTATGATGTGCTTTTATTAAGGTTTTGTCCCACAAACGAAATATGTACCTTAAAATTCAATAACTTGATGGGAATTTTACAAAAATAAATGAAACAATGCTACACAGAAACATATATGTATGCATATATAAATAAACAATATATATGTGTATATATGTGAGTGTGTGTGGGTGAGTGTGTGTGGTTGGGTGTGTGTATCTACATATGTGTATATAATATATATATATATATATATATATATATATATATATATATATATATATATATATATATATATATATATATATATATATATATATATATATATATATCACCACAGGTGAATAATAAGAGACGATGACTGTGAGCAGTAACTAATTTCCAATTCTTGAGAATTTTCCTTTTCGCTTTTATTACATAAGAACAAAATGCGGCCTTTGATATTATGAAATTCATCTTTTCCTTTTTGATATTGAAGTTGTTTCCGTCATGGCTGTGAATGAACAGATTCTGCCTAAAGTTGAACGAAATTCCATTTCACCTCTGCACGATCTCCATGATTCATACTGCATTTGACGGTTTCTATGATAGAATAACTTCGAAAAAGATTAAATATGAACGTCGGTTTGACCACCTGTGGGAGTGGGACAGTTTTTTCATACATATACACATACATACACACACATATATGTATGTATGTATATACATATATATATATATATATATTATATATATATATATATATATATATATATATATATGTATATATATATATATATATATATATATATATATATATATATATATATATATGTGTGTGTGTGTATATATTATATAATTTTAATTTTTTTTTATTGAACAAATTTTATAGATATATATAATATAATAGATTATATTTATTCATACTAATATAATATATATATATATATATATATATATATAATATATATAATTATGATATATATATATAATATATTATATATATATAATCTATATATATATATTATAATATAT
>NC_087209.1:91148545-91168545 GCF_015104395.2 Macrobrachium nipponense | reverse complement strand
GTTTTTTCAATGTTTGTAGACATGAAGCATACAGGATGGTAGATATTATTTTCATCTTCTTGAAGTAGAACAGCTCCAACACCACAGTCTGACGCATCAACTTGTATCACAAATTTCTTGTCGAAGTCTGGAGCTTGAAGTAATGGTCATGAAGTTAAAATGGCTTTTTACCTTCTCAAAGGATTCTCGACACTCTGGAGTCCAAATAAACTTAGCTTTGGGACTAGTCAAGTCTGTAAGGGGAGCTACTACAGCTGAGAAATTTGGGGCAAAAAACGACGATAGAAACCAGCCATGCCTAAAAATCTCTGTAGCTTTTTCCTGGTAGTAGGTGGGGTAGCCTTACGGATACCTTCTACATTAGCATTTACTGGAGCAAGAAGGCCTCCCAACTTCCAAACCCAAGATACTGTACAGTTGCCTTTCCAAACTCACTCTTCTCTAAGTTGACTGTTTCTCCTGCTTCTTGTAGTTTCTTGAAAACTTTCTTCAGAATCTTCAGATGTTCTTCCCACGTTGTAGAGTAAATCACTATGTCATCTAGGTATACACCTACCCTCTCGATTGATTTTTTCTAGCAGTTGATCCATCACTCATTGAAAATGTTGCGGGTGCATTCATCAGACCAAACGGCAGAACAGTATACTGATATAAATCCAAAAGGAGTAATAAAAAGCTGACAGCAGCTTCGCATTCTCATCTAAGGGAATTTGATAATATCCTTTCAACAAGTCTATCTTGGAAACAAACTTGGCTTGCCAATATTATCAAGTAACTGATTCTATAAGAGGCAAAGGATAATTATCAGCCACATGATAGAATTCAGCTTCCTATAATCAGTACACATCCTAAATGAACCATCTGGTTTCTTCACTAACACACATGGAGAACTGAAGTGACTTGAACTGGGTTCTGCTAATCCATGTTACAGCAAATACTCAAACTTCTTTCTTCAAAACATCTCGATGATACGGTGATAAGCGATAGGCTCTTTGCTGAAAGGTTTTCCATCTTCTTGAATCTTGATTTCATGCTTGGTCAGATCAGTACGTCAAGGCACATTTGAAATAATTTCTGGAAAACTTCTAATTACGTCACTTAAGTCTTCACCTTGTTCAACACTCAGATTTTCAATTTATCCTCCCAAATTTTCCAAAATTGAAGAATTATTCATCTTGCTTGCAGCTCCCAATTCGTAGCCATCATCGTCTTCTGTAGATAAAGTTGTCTGGGTAACTGACACAGTTTCAGTTTTAGTTTCTAGAGAAATAAGGTTCAAGAGGTTCACATGTATCTTCCTTTGTTTTCTTCTTCTTTCTGGTGTTTCAATCACATAAGTTCTATCACTTAACTTCTGAATTATCTTGTAAGGACCTTGAAATTTATTAGTGAGGGGAAATCTCTTGACAGGTAAGAACACTAACACTTGTTGACCAAACACTAAAAATTCTTAGCTTAGCCTTGAGCATCAAATCTCTTTTCATTTTCTCTTGACTCATTTTCAAGTTTTCTAAAGAGAATTTTCTAATCTCTTTCAACCTCTTCCTTAAGTTCTTCACATACTCTGCTTGGCTTTCCTCTTGATTTTCTTCCCAATTTTCTGCAAGAATCTTCAACGGTCCTCTCACTTCTCTTCCAAAAATCATCTCATTAGGTGAACATCCCATACTTTCTTGATAAGCATTCCTAACTTCAAACAACATTAATGGTAAACCAAACATCCCATTCTCTTCCTGACTCAGCACAATACTTTGTCAGCATACTTTTCAATGTCTGGTGTACCTTTCCAAGGCACCTTGAGTTTCTGGATGATAATCGGTTGATAAACTGTTGTTTCTCTCCTAAACAAAATTCATCACATCCTGGAATAACTTTGAAGTAAAGTTTGTTCCTCTGTCACTTTGTACAATTTCTGGTATACCAGACTTTGAGAAAAACTCCACAAGTTTCTCAGCAACTAGCTTGGCAGATATGTTTCTAACAGGGATTGCTTCTGGATACCTTGTCACTGGACACATTAATGTCAATAAATACTCATTTCCTTTCTTTGTCTTCGGCAATGGTCCAACCATATCTATAATCACTTTGCTAAAGGGTTCTCCTCTAACTTCTATAGGTTGTAGGGGGGCTTTCTTGATGGTTTCATTCGGTTTTCCAGCTATCTGGCAGGTATGACACTCACGACAGAACCTGCTAACATCTCTGTGAAGTCCAGGCCAGAAAAATATTTCATGATCTTCTCCACAGTCTTCCTGATTCCCATATGTCCAGACCTCATGAGCTACTGCAATCACTGCTTTCTCAATGGATATGGAATCAAAAATTTGATGATATTCGCCCCATACAGCATCTCCTGGTATATCTGTAGGTCTATACTTCCTCATCAGCAAACCTTCCTTCAGATAGTAACAGGTAGGAGTTTGTTGCATCTCTTCTCGATCAACAACTCTGAAGAACAAATCAGTTAACGATGCATCCTTCTTCTGCAAGTCCATCAGCTTCTCTCTTGTCACTTGACCAACTTCAAGGGTTGAATTCTCAATATCTGCTAACTCAGCTACTGTAGTTTCACTACTGTCTTCAGCAACACTTTGACTACTCGGAGTCTCTTCAGGAACATCAGGTTCTTCTTCTTGTCGTCGTCTTCTTCATGTCTATCTTCTTGGGAAATCTCTTCTTGGTCAGCACTATGGAAACTTCACTTCCCTGGAATAATTCTTCTAAGCACAAAGATCCTTGTCACTTGATCCTTCTTGGGTGTGTAAATCCTCAGTTTCTTCACTTACAGTTGTAGTCCTCTTCATACTTCTGGTAGTTACACAACTAGGAAACAGGTGGGGGTTATTCTTCTCCAACTCTTCTGTAGGACTAATCCTCAATGGTTTGTCTGTCACTACAGGACAAGGAATAAATGGCACACCACCAACTTCATTCCCCAACAGAAACATGTATACCTTCCACAGCTAGTGAGTCCTTTACAGCAAAATCAACATTCCCTGTCACCAATTCACATGACAGGTGTAAGCGGCATATAGGAGTTACTTCCTCTCCTCCTATACCCTTCAAAATAACTGAATCTCCTGTGAGACTCTTCTCCAACTGAGGGTGAGAACCACGTACTACCACACTATGGTTACTCCCTGTATCACGTAATATCTTGACTGGTACCTGCATACTTCCTTCTTGAGTTGACAGCATACCCTCATAGATATATGGCTTAAAAGCCCCTCCCCCCCACACTGCTTAACCACTCACTGGCTTGTGGTAACATTTCCACTGGTTGCTAAACATTCAGCTTGTTTAGTTTCATTCTTCTCTGGAGTCTGATTCTTTCCCACACTGCTCCTTCGTAGTTTGTTTCACAACTTGACTAACTGGTTTGACTGCTGTTGATTTCGGTAACACTCTTGACTGTAGTGTCCTACTCTTCCACACTTGAAACAGACAACATTAGGTTTCTGTAACTGTCTTGAAAAACTGGATGAGGATTTCATTAATTTGCTGATTTTTGCTGTATTCCTTGTATTTACCTTTTGTACTCTTAGTAGTATCACTTGAAGGTTTCCCATTAAATTTGTTCCTGTTATTTGGATAAGACTTAAAACCTGGGCGTTGTTGACTCTGGTACTTGACATTGTAATTACGTTTGCTACTGATTATATTGTAATCTTCACTAAGTTTAGCAGCTTTGTCAAGTTTCTTCACCCCTCTCTCTTAAATAGGCTCTTCTATGTTCAGGAATTCCCTTAACCCTCTTACGCCGAAGCCCTAAAAATCAAAACCTCTCCTGTATGCCGCGCCCGGTTTGGAGTGAGCGCCGAAGCGGAAAAATAATTTTTTCAAAAAATCACAGCGCACTTAGTTTTGAAGATTAAGAGTTCATTTTTGGCTCATTTTTTTTCATTACCTGAAGTTTAGTATGCAATCATCAGAAATGAAAAAATGATATCATTATCATATGTAAATAATGCGATATATGGTAGCGAAAAAAAAAAAATTCATAGATAATTGTATTCAAATCACGCTGTGCAAAAAACGGTCAAAGCTAACGAGTTACTTTTTTTTCGTTGTATTGTACACTAAATTGCAATTCTTTTGATATATAATACATAGTAAAACAATAAAAGCAACACCGGAAAAATATTATCACAAAATGATGTACGAATTCGTAACGCGCGGACGTAAAAAATGTTATTTTCAAAAATTCACCGTAATTCTAAATATTGTTCTAGAGACTTCCAATTTGTTTCAAAATTAAGACAAATGATTGAATATTACGATACTGTAAGAGTTTTAGATTAGAATTGTAGATTTCGACCATTTCGGACGAGTTAAATTTGACCGAATGTCGAAATTTTTATATATATTATTTATATGCACATATTTCGGAGATGGAAAAAGCTACAACCTTCAATTATTTTTTATTGTATTGTTCATGAATTTGCGCACATTTTGATATATAAAACTCTATAAAAAGGCTAATATGAAAAGGAGCAAATATTAGGATAATGCGATGTACGTATTTCGGAGACTTGCGGCCGCGAATCGGCGCGCGGAGTGAAGGTAAATATATTTTTCAAAAATTCACCATAAATCACAATATTGTTTTAGAGACTTCAAATTTGTTTCAAAATGAAGAAAAATGACGGAATATTACTAGGCCGTAAGATTTTTAGCTTACAATTGCGTTTTTCAACTATTTCGGTAGAGTCAAATTTGACCGAACCTGGTTTTTTTTCTATTTATCGTGATTTATATGCAAATATTTCGCAAAAAGAGAAAAGCTACAACCTTCAATCATTTTTAGTTGTATTCTACATGAAATTGCGCACATTTTCATATATAAAACTTTATGTAACAGCTAATTTTAAATGGTGCAAACATTTCGACAATCGCACAAAAAATTCTGATTTTTTTCGAAAGAGTTACCGCGCGAACGTAAGGAAATTTTTTTTTTTTTTTCATAAATTCACCATAAATCGAAATATTGTGCTAGAGACTTCCAAGACGTTGCAAAATTAAGGTAAATGATTGAATATTACTAGAATATAAGAGTTTTAGCTTACAATTGCGTTTTTCGACCATTTCGGTAGAGTCAAAGTTGACACGAAAGTTGAAATTTTTGCACTTAACGTTATTTATATGAAAATATTTCGAAACTGATAAAAGCTACAACCATGGGTTGTTTTTTGTTGTATTGTGCATGAAATTGCGCACATTTCCATATATAAAACTTTATGTAACGGCTAATTTAAAAGGGTGCAAACATTATGACAATCGCACAAAAAAAAATTTATCGGAAGAGTTATCGCACGAACGTAAGGAAAAAGTTTTTTCATAAATTCACCATAAATCGAAATATTGTGCTAGAGACGTCCAATTTGTTGCAAAATGAAGGCAAATGATTGCATATTACTATAATATAAGAATTTTAGCTTACAATTGCGTTTCTCGACCATTTCTGTAGAGTCAAAGTTGACTGAAGGTTGAAATTTTTGCACTTATTGTATTTATATGAAAATATTTCACTGATAAAAGCTACAATCATGAGTATTTTTTTGTTGTATTTTACATGAAATTGCGCACATTTTCATATATAATACTTCATGTAAAGGATAATTTAAAATGGTGCAAAATTATGTCAAAGTGACGAAATAATTTCCGAGATGTGTCACTGATACTTTTTAGTGTGATAAGAAAGAAATTCGCGCTTGCGCGCCTGCGTAGCGATTGTAAACAAAACAACGCCTTGATCCGTGAACTCCCAGCATCCCCCAAGGCGCGTGATACAAAAGTTTTCGGCTGGTAGGCCTATAAGTATTTTTCCGCGAATTTTTTACTTTTTTGAGCTTTTTTGAGCCGACGTATGATACGTCCAATCGGCATACGGGAGACATTTTGACTCGACGTTTAATACGTCCAATCGGCGTAAGAGGGTTAAGATACTGTTCAAGAACAAGTAACTCTTCTAACTCATCAAAAGTTTAAACTTTAGCAGCTTCTACCCAACGTTTGAAACACCTTCTCACTTTGTAAGCATAATCTAAGAAGGTTCCCTTCTCATCTTTTCTTAAATTTCTGAATCTCTCATTGTAGTACTCTGGGGTCATCTGGTAAACTTGTAGCACACTGTGTTTAAGTACCTTGTAGTCGTTTACCACTGATCAGCAGTAAGGCTAGATAAGCACTTTCTTTCCCTTTACCAATCAAGACACTTTGTAGAAAAACTGACCATTTATCCTCTGGCCATCCCATACCTGAAGCCACTTTCTCAAAGTGATCAAAAACTCCCATCTGGAGATTCTTCAGTAAACGTTAGGGATTAACTTCTGTACTCTCACTACATCAAATACAGGGTCTTGATTACCTTGGTTAGGGTTAGACGGTGTTACAGGTAATGTGGATCTAGCTCTTATTAATTCCTTCCATTTTTCCCTTTCATGTCTTGCGATTTCTCTTTCCTCTTTTATTCTTTCTCTTTCCTTTTCTGCTGCTTTTTCTTCTTCTCTTCTCTTCTTTCTTGTTTTTCCCTGTCTATTCTTTCTCTTTCAGCTTGCATTCTCTCTTTCTTTCAGCAAGTATTTTTAGCTTAATTAAATTCTCTCTGCTTCAATGCGTCTAAGCTCTAACTCTGCATCACTTTTCTATTTCTTTTCTGCTTGCTTATTTATGAGATCAGCATGTGCTACATTCAACAACTCTTGAGCCAATTCTAACTCATCTTCATCAGTTATTCTACCAGAGTTTATCAATGATTCCATAGCAATACACCTTATTTGTGCCTTTCCCATACTAGTAGACACATAACCACCACATGCTTCTGCTAAAGCGCTCCACTGTGCTCTAGACAGAGTGGTTTCAGACAAAACTTGGACGGAAGGAGCTGCTAAAAATTCCTGAACATTGAACTGAGCCATTTTCCTCTTAAGTTATCAACTTACAATTCAATACAATAAATGCAAAACAAAACTATATGGTCACTCTACCTAACAAAATATATTCCTAACACCACCAGTATATTCTAGAGTGATAATGAAAATCTGCTTTCCCGGGTCTGGGCACCATTAAACAATGTTACGAAGTGCCAAGTATCTGGTTACCATTTATCAATTATTACCTCACAAAAGCCAGACACCTGAACCCTCATAACACGTTTAAACGAGCTGAATACACTAAAGGCAACAGTGATCCCTTAACACTTACCAGTATTGCAGAAAATCAGACTAAGTTCATCAAAACAGGTGTGAGGTAATCTTGTAATAATTAAATTAATCAAAGGGGAATCATCATACTCCATCAAACAACTTTCAAAACTCTAAGTATTTCCCTGATTTCAGAAGTCTAAGTACTTCCCTGGTTCTAAGTCACTTCAATTAAATTGAAGGAAAGCAAATCAATTACCACTCTATGTTTCTACCTAACATGAATATAATCATAATTAAATATATTTATACTGGTGTAAGATAAAGAAAACACTTATAAAAAAAATAAATAAAAAAACAAAAATTTATTATTAAATTCAAAATTTATAAGTGAAATTCACAATATCAGGGAAAATTACTGTTACTTGAAACAAAGTAAGTTTAATTAATTCTTGAATCAAATTAAGTAAAATTAAATCAAAAATTATTTTATCACAAATTCAAGAAAATTAATTCAATCAAAATTCAAAAGTGTTAGGCAATAATTGAAAATTTGAAATTAATTCACAAGTGCTAAACAACAATAAAACTTGAAAAGAATTCTAAGTAAATGCAAATAAATTCACAAGTGTTAAATTTAATTAAATGTGCAATGATAAAACAATGAAAATAACTAAGTCAATTAAATTGTGAATGCAAATGAAAATATAAAACAAAAAGACACACTTCAATAAGAAAATGAATAAATGCACAAACAATGGAACAGACACAAACACAAAAAATATCAGCAATGTGTAAAAGTGTAAATCTTTTTCATTCCAAAAACACTAACCAACAGTTTTTACCAAACCTTCGTAACAGGCAACAGTTCCTATCAAATTATTAGTTAAACACACTCCCTATCCATTATTAGTTAAACACACTCCCTATCCATTATTAGTTGCAACTAATAAAAATATAACACACTTTACCTTTTTTGGTATACCAACTTCTTTTCTTCTCTTGTAAATTACACTTTCACAAAAAAACCCAGGCGCCGTTACGAAATGTTTGTTCAGATTCCACAAAAGAAATTAAATAAACTAAATAAATTCTAAGAAATATCAAATATACAATTCTCACAAGTTATGAGTGACCAAATTTACGTTACGTTAAAATAATCTCGATGTCGAGTGAGAGAGAGAGAGAGCGAGAGAGAGAGAGAGAGAGAGGGAGATCTAACTGCCTCGAGGTCTTAAGATCGAATGAATATCTCTTCCTTTATGGAAATGACAGAGCAGATGTCTCAAAACGTTCTAGGCACGAAAGCTTCTCGAAAGTTCTGAAATCTGACGCAATCTTACACACATAATGTGCAACATGCACGTGGCTTTGATTAAAGCATACGCGTACAAGACAAGACTGCTCAACAGATACGTACCCGATTGAAACGGAGGGTAAACGATAATTAAGATTGACATGTTTTTGATGACCAACGAGCTCGCTATCAAACCCGCTGACAGAGCAGGGAAGCAAACGGATCTCGCAGACTCTAATTTTAAAGTGCTGACATAAAAGTTAAACATTTGCAGCTTTGAAAAGACAAGGATCTCTCTCTTTACGTTATATATATATATTCTTTTACAAGACGTTAATGCGAAATCTGAACACACATTCTAAAACATCCTATTCTAAGCTATCTAGGAATCTGAAAAATTGTTACACAATCTACAAGACATTTCAAAGAGGGGAAACATGCATTTTGAAAGTAGAAACTATATAATAGTATATATATATATACATACACACATATATATAGTATATACGTATATATACACATATATGTGTCTGAGTGTTTGTGTGGCATTGTTTAATATTTTTCGTAAAATTTACATCAAGTTATTGAACTTTATATATATATATATATATATATATATATATATATATATATATATATATATATATATATATATATATATATATATATATATATATATATATATATATATTCATATCACACACACACACACACACACACACACACATATATATATATATATATATATATATTATATATTAATATATATATATATATATAATATTTATATATAAGTCTATCACATCACTGTGATTCATATACATATATCGAACTACAAATGTCCCTTTAATATCTAATTCGTTAATATATTTTCATATATGCTTAACCGAGGGGGGAATTTATTAAGCGATAATAGAATTGGCGATCGACAGGCGCGAACCAGCGACCACCCAATTCCAGGACTGGCAGTGAAGCCTTAAACCACCCCGACACCGCAAGAGATATAAAGTTCATGCCGCCTCCCACCTGAAATACCTATCGCGCGACACAGGTATTTTTTTGTTTTGGAGACTGCATCAACCCATCTCGTTCTCGGTGGCGTGGTAGTGCTTTTGCCCGCACGTAGTCATAATATGTCTATCACATTACCGTGATTCATATACATATATCGAACTACAAATGTCCTTTAATATCTAATTGATATTAAAGGACATTTGTAGTTCGATATATGTATATATATATATATATATATATAATATATATATATATATATATTATATATATATATGTGTGTGTGTGTGTGTGTGTGTGTGTGTGTGTGTGTGTGCGTGTAGTGTGTGTCTGTGTGTGTATGTGTGAACTTTCAAATAAAGATAATAATCTCCTTTTGAAATACTTTAATCGTACAGGATAAAGTTGCAACGGTTGGGTAAAAATTTTACTCAAATTCCAGCATAGACTTGACTTCGGAGTAAATAAAAAATCCATGATTTAATCACTTCCTATTTTCCACTGAGTTTTTTTTTCTTTTTTGAGAATTGAGATATATGAACAAAAGCGTCATGTTCTAGTTCTAAATCATGAACATGGCAAGGTAACGGAATATTCATGTTATGGTAGAATTCTTCTTCCTAGTAATATATTTGTCATTGTAGTGACATTCGTACAAATTTATCGACTAATCGTAGTTTTGATATTAAATGTAAGTTAATTTCATTACAATCAACTCTTCTTAACCTGACATTCTCTATTGTTACACTCACTGTGATTCCTATATTATCTACATGGAAAAATAATATATTGGTGATATCCATATCATGAAGACTAACATCATTTCTTACGCTAAGTAACCCACATTGAATTCTGTCTGCATTGCCATAAAAAAAAATTTTTAAAAATGAAAAATAAAAAAACTTACGACTTTCGGACCCGTGCATGTTGAACATGGATGTTAAAACGCTGTTTTCCTGATAAGTAAACTCACCTAAGAGAGTGCAAGCGCTTTCAATCTGTGGGAGGGCTCAAATAATTATTCACTTTTGATTCTTTGATTGTTCCATCACGACTGAAGTATTTATAATTGATACTTCGTTTTAATTATTTTATATTACATTAAACGATGTCAGTAAAACCCTGACCAAAGATAATGAAACGACTTGCTAATCAAACAAATAATTAAGCAGGACATAGATATTCTTAAAGGACAGATACTCTCTCTGTAATATATATATATATATATATATATATATATATAATCTATATATATATATATATAGGTATATATTATATATACTATATATATATATAAGTGTGTGTATGTGTGTGTGTGTGTGTCAGAAACCCGCTGGCAATTCTGGTCGTCTTCCGAATGGTGACGGGGCGAAGAACTTCATTGTAGTTATTGTAGCAGGAATGTCTGTCTTGCGCCACTAAACTCTGTCACTATATAAACCTGTGGCAGAATTTTAATTTTTTTCTTTTTAGATCTGAAAAGGAATAAACAGTTATTTAGGTAGTCATTCCCTGTAATGGTAAAAACTGACACCTGAAAAATTCAACAATTTCCTCTACTGTCAATACTAGTTCTTCTTCTTCTTCTTCTTCTTCTTCTTCTTCTTCTTCTTCTTATTTTTTATTATTATTATTATTATTATTATTATTATTATTATTATTATTATTATTATTATTATTATTATTATTTTACTGATAAAATCAAAATATCCGCCCATCGGCACAAAAGCTTGGTAGAATCGAGAAAGTGTCGAAATATATTTTTACGATGCAAAAATCAGGAATCTTTTACCCCCCAAAAAAGAGAAAGCGCAATATTTTTCCAAAAGTTTCGCACTGCATTTTCGGATACCACTTGAATATGCATAGGCTTCAATTAAACGAATGCTGTTTCTCCGTATGGAAAGTAAATCGTCTTTATGGATATTTAAGTCATTATTTTTTATTCTTCATTTCTTATTTAAAATGCACAGTAAATTTTGTTTCGGCATTTCATTACTTAGCTTGCACATCGTTTTAGTTTCATTAGCTACGATATGTTAAGGGAGGTTGATAAAACAATAAAGATAAAGGAAAATAATGATTGAATAATGAAAAGAACACAACAAAATATTTTTGTTAACTTCCTCAACCATTTTGGTGGATTATGAGATTGATGGAAATGTAGTTGACAAACTGAGCAATGGAAGCATATTTGAAACATTCTTTGCTAACTTCAAGCTTTAAACATTCTATTCAGTTTGCCTTTAGTCTTAACCCTTAATGGACGGATAGGCTCTCAGGAGTAGTAATAAGAGGTTGTGGGTGATGGAAGGATTGATCCTGGGGCAAAGCAGTATTACGGGCCTTTGATTTCCAGGGAATCGGGCGGGAAAGAAGTGCCACTACTCCTATAGCCCATAAATTCAATAATGGCAACTTTTAGACTGGAGAAGATGAGAGACTGGGTGGCTCAGGGCTTGGTTTTGGTCTTGACTTCAAGGAAGGATGTACTGCCTTCTCTGTCTCACATGATGTCTTTTTGTAAATTTGCTCTTAAATATACCATGTGGTTGATGTTGGTTTTAGCTCTTATCTTTCATGATAGTATGTCAGTTATAAATGTAATTTGCAAAGAAAAGTGCAAGGAAATATTAGAAAATACATACATAAAGCCAAAAAAGCTGCTGTATCTTCGTTCTCAGTAAATTTACGTAAATATTTTCAACATATATGTTGAGAATTTTGCTAAACTAATTTTATTTCTTATCTGTTTGATAGTTGTGATCGGTAATTATCATTTTACTAAAAAGCGTAAATTCATTTATTAGAAAAATCATGTATAACTTTGCAAAAATTTACGATTGTATTGTAAAAGAGGGCCTCACAACGGGTTAGCCAATAGTTCATTTTCAACTAATGATGGAAAGCATGGGAATTTGTTTTTAAATTTTTTATTCCTACATCATATGCATTTGCATAGCCTCCTCCTTCCATTGATGAGATTTTTTCATTTTTATTTTGCCGACTTCAAAGTTTACCCGGTCTGGGGTGCTGTACACTGATAAATTACCGCGTCCACCAATTAACTATGCCATGGCATATCAAGGCAATCCTAGGATTTCTGATCGCTGATTTAATTACAAATTCCGACCCCCCCAACCAAAAAAAAAAAAAAAAAAAAAAAAAATAAAAAAAAAAAAAAAAAATCCCGGTCTCCATGTATCTTGTCGTGTGTAAATGACCACCACAGCTCTGTCTTTTAGGATTAAATTTTATCTCGCTATTATCCTTTGAGTTCCATAAACTTTCCATTATGCTCAATCATACCCAATGCATTTACGAACACAGACAGAATGCTTATTCTATGACTCCTTCTCCTTGTTATTTCGACGAGTATTAAATCTTAATTACATCTCTTATCTGAATTAGAATCAATATATTTATACTACACAATTTCAGAGACTAAAATTTATCAAAGAATATCCTCATGAGGTTTCAAGATATCCGGTGGCCCTTAAGCCTTTTTAGTTTTCTGTATAAGAAAACTATTGTGCTGGCTTTCTCTGTCCGTCCGCCCTCAGATCTTAACAACTACTGAGGCTAGTGGGTTGCAAATTGGTATGTTGATCATCCACCCTCCAACCATCAAACATACCAAATTACAGCCCTCTAACCTCAGTAGTATTTATTTTATTTAAGGTCAAAGTTAGCCATAATCGTACTTCTGGCAGCACTATAGGTATCAACAACATAGGAGACCACCAGACAGTGTTTTTGTTTCATAGGCCGCCGGTAAGAGTTCTATGGGCCATGGCTGAGGCCACTACCGGACAGAAATCTCATTGCGCCGAAGAAACTGAGGAACATTTTTTACTTGTTTTGATTAGATGATGGCAAATATCTGGTTCAAACATCAGTGAAACTCATCGTGATTGTATGAAGTACATACTGCTCATCACTGCCAAAGGCTCCAGTTCAAATACTTTGGCCAGTCATAAGCAAGGTTGAAACCTGAGCCAGTTCAATGGTGGATATTTACAGAACAAACTTGTCACCATGATTGGGTGTTTCAGTTTCAAAAGGATGAATAAATATGTACTGCCCATATAGGACATGAATCAAGCGGTGACGAAAAATATTTATGAAATTAGCCTGAAAACAGTTATACTATTGGATCTAATCTTGTTATCTCAGGAAACTGCAAGTGAAACAACAGACATCACAATACAGCCTCAATGATTAGAGACATGAACTATTAATTGGTAATCATGATCCAAAGCTTCAATTACATAACAAACACCTTCCTGGCATAGCAAAGATGAAACTACTCAAATACGATGCCAAAAGAAACCTATTACGATTATAGAAAAAAAATCTCTTAAAAAAATTAGAAAATTTTAAAATTCTCCTGGATTAGTTAAGACTTAGCCTGGCTATTCTCCCTAGGTAGGCGGTGGAAAACAGATGTAGAGTTGGTATTATATAATTTGGCCATTCATATATATTTTGTCTAGGGACTTTAAATTCTACGACAAGGATCTGCCATCTTCAAGGGTGGCGCTCATGAACACATTTTTCTTCCAAGATGAGTTTTTTTCCTGGCAGCCTTTCTTGTTTTTGGTTCTTCACAGAAATTATGAAACATGTTTATGACACCTAAATATTCGGTTAATTTATTAGATATTTAAAAAAAGTCGGTGTTTCGCAAAAAACTTCCGTTGGTGCCCAGTAATTTCTGTTGAACGGTTTTTACCCCATTTCCTCGTCAGTACGTTCTTTCTTGTTCTGATGTGGACCCCGAAATCTTCGAAACCAACAGAGAGTGAAGTTTTTCACTATGCGAAGAAATCGATGTCTAGTCTGGAAAATTCTTGAGCAAAGTTTTTTATACTTTAAGCAAAATATTTTGTTTCTGCATACACACATACTGTATATATATATATATATATATATATATATATATATATATATATATATATATATATATATATATATATATATGTATGTATGTATGTATGTATGTATGTATGTGTATATATATATATATATATATATATATATATATATATATATATATATATATATATATATATATATATATATATATATATACTGGAGACAATAGAAATATATGATGGAAAATAGAAAATATTTTCCAGTCACCACATTAATACATGGATAAATGGGACAGACAACATAGAACTATCTAGTTGAAAGGGAATTTCGCCACAATCATATGTGGATAAAAGGGACAGTCACAATAGTAATAGCTGGATAAAAGGGATAGACTGCATAGTAAGCCTGGTTAAAGGTAACAGATAGCACAGTAATGCCTGGACAAAATGTACAGTCACCACAGTAATACTTATATAAAAGAGACATTCACCATAGCAATACCTGGATAAAAGGGACAGACAAAAACAGTAATAACTGGAGAAAGGGGACAGTCACCACAGTAATTTCTGGATAAAAGGGACAGTCACCACAGTAATACCTGGATCAAGGGGACAGTCACCACAATAATATTTAGATAAAAGAGACAGTCACCACGGTATTGCAAAGATCAAAGAGACAATCACCAGAGTAATACCTGGATAAAAGGGACTGTCATTACAGTAATACCTAGATAAAATGGAGAGTCACCACAGTAATTTCTGGATAAAAGGACAGTCACCACATTGATATTTAGATAAAAGGGACAGTCACTTCAGTATTACCTTGATCAAAGGGACAGTCACTACAGTAATACCTGGATAAAAGGAACAGTCACACAGTGATACCTGGATAAAACACAGGCCACCATGCCCGGATGAGAGATTCGTGAGCTGCGCTCATACAGCATTGTACGGTGTGCAGAAAAGTCCATTCACCGAAAAAAAAACCCTTGCATTTTATACTTTTTTTTTTATATTAATCACACATTAAAATTACTAGGTTTACCTATCTAGCTAACTAGTGGAGAACAGAAGCTTATATTTTTCATGTACTAGGTGAAAGCTGTCCAAATTGAAATCGTCGCTCACGCCATTTAGTTATACTAAGAACAAGTTGAAAAAATACCAGCTCAGACCATTTGCTGAAGTGTTAATAAAAGATGCCTTGAATTTTCTTTCTCACTGAGTCAAAGGAAAGAACAACATTGTTGATCTAAAAAAACTTCCTACGTTTTATTTTTTCGTCTTCGCCTCCTCTTCTTCCTCCTCATTCTTCCACTTTTTCTTCTGCCGAGAATTTTCTCAAAAAAAACATCTCAGACAAACTGCATCTCACATGTCAAGTCATATCTTGATGACACAAACAGAACCTTCCAGGATTTAGGATTAGACAAAAAATGACATGCGTGTTCAGGACAGATTCAATATACCTAGTATGAATATAATCTTGGAAGTGAAAGTAGATCAGAAATTGATTTAATTTTAGAAGCTTATGAAAGAAATATATCTGGGGACTATAAAAATAATGTTTACATAAGATGATATATAATTATATATTCATAGTTTTTGTTTTCCAAGAGTTAAGTTAAGAAGGAAATACTAGTGGATTATATTTATCTTCAAGAGCTTTCGTCATTTATAATTTTATATGTTTGGATATCGAAACGAATTAAAAAGAAATTGCACTGTGAAGTTAGCCTAATAACTATTTTAATTCAAAAAGTTGGCGATATAGAAAACAATTCCTCAATTACCTTATTATAATAGTTTTGAGGAAAAGGTGACTATATATATATATATATATATATATATATATATATATATATATATATATATATATATATATATATATATATATATATATATATATATATATATATATATATATATATATATATCTATATATATATATATATATATATATATATATATAAATAAATATATATATATATATATATATGATCGAACTACAAATGTCCTTTAATATCTAATTCTCTCTACCTCGGAATTAATATATTTTCATATATGTTTAACCGAGGGGAATTTTTTTGTTTTTATTAAGCGATATAGGATGGGCGATCGCCTGGCTCGAACCAGCGAACTCTCAGTCCCAGGACTGGCAGTGAAGCCTAAAACCACTACGCCACCGCAAGAGATATAAGTTCATGCCGCCTCCCAACTGAAATACCTGTCGCGCGCAGGTATTTTTGTTTTTGGAGACTGCACAAGCCCATCTCGTCCCCGGTAGCGTAGTAGTGCTTTGCCCGCACGCAGTCATTGTATCAGTCATATCACATTACCGTGATTCATATACAAATATCGAACTACAAATGTCCTTTAATATCTAATTCTCTCTACCTCAGTTCTCAAAAAACAAAAATACCTTCGCATGTATGTATATATATATATATATATATATATATATATATATATATATATATATATATATATATATATTATATATATATATATACTTTGTGTGTGTGTGTGTGTGTGTATATAATATATATATATATATATATATATACTAATATATATAATTATATATATATATATATATATATATCTATAGTCTAGATAGATAGATAGATAGTAGATAGATAGATAGATAGATAGATAGATAGATAGGAGACTAAAATGCTAATTGCGTCGAAGAATTATATGGAATGTTGATACTAAAATGCGAAATTACCCAGCGCGATAATGATAAACTAATCTCAAAGACTCTTTCCATTCATAACAGTCTAATGATCATAGTTGCCCATAAAAGTATAGATAACTTGAAGTCACTCTCTGTCGTATGCAGAAATGTGGAATCTCATCATAAAGATAAATCTAATTCTAGATAGATGGTCATTTGCATGTCAATGTCCAACTGTGAAAGAACCTAGAATAAGAATTCACATCCATATTGTCTACAGTTATAGATGATTGAGTAATAATCTAAATTCACTACCCATATATTGCACCAATCTTACCTGGTGCCTGTGAACAAACAGGTATATCATTCATCGGGCAGTGGAATGATCAGCGTATAAATAATAGCGCTGACTAAACCCACGCATAAACCTCAGGTTTATCAGATGGGCTTATAAAATGGCATTTTGACTTGGTGTTGACAGTCGGTTTAGGTACTGCTCGGTTGGAGACAGGAAAATGACGAAATCCCTCGCCCGCATACCAAGCAGTAATCCTCACTCCGCAAGGCAAAACGAGGGGACTTCTGCGGGATTAAAATGAACGGGAAACGGCAATGATTTACTTGCAAGGTGCGTCAATGGCCAAAGGAGCAAGATAACAAGAGCCGCTGAAAATGTTAAGTATGTACGAAGTGAATAAGGAATACAGAGCCACGACGGTGCGCCATCCAAGGGAAAATAATAACTTTAATTAAGAATCCTGAATGCGATAAGGAAGATAAGTACTTTGCCTCGATTCCGAGGGCTCCTAAAAAACAATTAAATGTAACTTATTCAGATTCGTAATCTGTGATCAAGAGTAACAAAATGGAAAACTCATCCAATAATATGTTAGATTATTAAAAATGTTAGCAAGGTTAATAAATTTATATCTAATATTTAATTTGCTTCAACATAAAATGAAATGTATTACAACGTCGGAAAGGAATTTTTTTTTACCGCTTCTGTTTTTAATATCTTTGAAAGACAGGAGTCCCGAAGGAAATGAATACAGAATTCGTTTCATTTCAAGTGGGATTCAAAACTGTGCCATGTGAAAAGGATAAAAATGTATTTTTATTTCATGCATGAATATTTCTGAGAAATTCTCACAGATAACTATTGAGCTGAGATGTAACCATCCTTACGATACAGATTTTTTGAACTTGGATTCATAAGGTGAAATATAGATTGTAATGGTCGCATTCATCAATCAATAAGTATTAATATCCTTTTAAGTTTTCTGTTTAGTTTAATATGGAAGCGTTTCTGAAAGCTTCGAAATTCCAAGGTATATGAATTGGATGGAAAACTGATGTTAGGATAAGAACTCATTTCAGTTCATAATTGCAGATACACTTTAGAAAGAGCCAAGGAAGAATGAGTACTGGCTCAAGCACTCGAATTTTTAGTTGAAAATGGCACTGATTACGGTGTCTTATAAGCAATATATCTGTTTTCAATTAGATGCTCAGAGAGGACGTTCATGCTTACATGAACCTTCCTTTTGATTTAGCTTGATTGTCGGAAAACCTCTTTTGTAAATTAGTAAAAAAAAAATGTTTTTAGTGTTAAAGGAAAGGGAGGGTTTTTCACGTAGTCATGTGAATATGATTTTTCACTAAGAAAAAATCTAAGACAATATCAGAATAAAATAGGTTATGAAGGAAAGAAAATTAATGGAATTTGATATTTTCTGGCTCTCCAAAACACATACTCACAGAATAATACACTTTATTTAATTTGCAATAAGTTACCGATGACTTGTGTTAAGAGTCCCACCAAACACCAGGGGCATCTCTCTCATGCCCTTGAGGAAAAACTGTGGTGCTAATTTCGAAGAACGCTAAGACTTTTCATAACAGTTTTTTTTATTACAATACACTTTGTCAACGTCTGTGATGTTAAGGGGACAGTCCATTGCAAGGGTCCCATAATAGCATTGTATGTTTGATCCTTCATAGCTTTGTGAGTCGAGCGAGGACAAGAGGATATGAATGGTCCAACTTCAAAGACATATTTGGTCTTGCTTTGTTGCTTTCATCTCAGTGGGATCATGTCTAGTATATGAGGTTGCTAAGAGCAACCTCGTTACATCAATTACTGCTGTGGATTAGTTATTACCAAAGACGAGAGAAACATTTAAAAAAAGGAATGTGTATCATATTAATAACTAAATATTGCTATAAAAAAAAGTTGTATACTGATGATAAAAAGGGCAAGTAATGAAATTAGATTTTCCTTCAACTCAATTTAATGTAAAAGGGCATCAAACCTCCTATATTTATTAGCTCATCCAATTCAAATGGCGTCAGACTTCCCGCACATATTCTTGGCAACATTTCCTTTATTTACGAATCCTATTCATTTCACGAAATGAACTTTAGAAAACCCAAATTATTTAAAAAATGCTTATAAATTGCTGAAAATGTCATACACATCTGCAATACACACTTATTCTTAAATGGTCTCTTTGTATTAGTTCTTATGAAATTTGCAATCTTTTCTACGTACTGGAAAGCTGATATTTCATATCCATGGAACATTACATCTAGAGGGAGCAGTAGAAAACGAAATAAGAAAACACTGGTCCGAAAGGAAAGTTCCTCCATATTCAATTCATTATGTCTTGGAAGAATGATCAAATTTATCAAAGTTGACTATAACTGCAAGGATTCAAATCTTTAAAAGGCTAAGTGATCTGAATTTATATAAAATTAACGAGATGCACGTGAATATCTTGGATGAATTTGTTTTGATTTTTGTGTGTGTGTGTGTGAATTTCCAATTGTTCTGGAACAGTAGACGAATCTGTAAATCTCTCATTCATTTATACCCTTGCTTCTGCCTCGACAGATGTGATTATTAAGTCTGATAGAAAAGGATAATTACATCATAAAAAATTGAAAGTACTTGTAATAATTGCTTTTAATGACAAGAATACATCGATGCAAAA
>NC_087209.1:91116045-91143545 GCF_015104395.2 Macrobrachium nipponense | reverse complement strand
CAAACCTCAAGTCCTTATGAGTAACGGTCGATGGCATCCTTTCGTAAATGTTAAACAGTCAATCAGAATAAGGCTAGGTTTTTTTTAGTCTCCTGAAAATAATAAAGCAGCTGAAATGGCGTTGAATGTCCGTCCGCACTTTTTCTGTCCGCCCTCAGATTTTAAAAACTGCTATATATATATATATATATATATATATATATATATATATATATATATATATATATATATATACATATACATATATATATATATATATATATTATATATATATATATATACATATACATATACATATATATATATATATATATATATATATATATATATATATATATATATATATATATATATATATGGCTAAAAGGCTTCAAATTGTTTGTTTGTCATCTACCCTCCAATCATTAGATACAGCGAATTGCACCCCTCTAGCCTCGGTAGTTTTTTAAATTTTATTCAAGGTTAAAGTTATTTATGATCGTGCGCCAGCAACGCTATAGGACAGGCCACCATAAAAGCCGTGGCGTTAAAGCTTCATGACCACGGTTCATACAGGATTATACACTGTACATAAAACTCGATTGCCCTAAGGAAACTTCGGTGCAATTCTTGCTTGTTTTATTCACGCTTGTAAACTTAGAACTTAGCGGCGCACATCGAAAACTGTGAGCTTTAACTAAAGTCCGCTTTACTTCATTTCATATTTCTCCTTCAAGCTTAGATGACGTCTACAGTACTCTCAGTGGACTGGCATAATCTTACTCATTATACGCTTGGTGTGAAGAATTTTGAGTTATTATGCTTAGAATAGAATAATCTTTATGAATGAAAAGAAATGGGGGAAAGGTGTCCGTGAATTGGAAAATAGGTAAGAAATCATCAATGGAATTTTCATATCATCCGAGGCTTTTAAGCAACCGAAAATAAATCATTGACTTCTGTACCGCGAGACAATCTTTCATTCCTTACAGTTAGTTATCCATCATCTTCCTATATTGACATCTAACGTCTTTTCATGATTACGACCACAATCCCTATAGAGAAATACAGCAGAGGAAATCTTTTCATGGACCATCGTCGGGGAAAAGAAAGGCAAATTGTTCCACCCATATCACTGAAAGCAGGACACACCTCAATTCAGTGCAATTTGTCGTCCGTGGGTGCTTGTCCACGACTTCTATTCGGACATTCTCTGTGGCATTTTTTTCATTCGCCTTTTTTGCAGCTTTGTAAACTCTAAAGATAGAAGCGTTGTGACTACGTACGTACGTTCATTAGTCTACAAAGTTTTGGACTGCATAACGATCTGAGTATATTCCGCATACATTACCGTATGTATAACAATGCTGTTGTAAAATATATTCAGCAAGGTTGAAATTGCATTTTCAGAAACGAACGCTAACACGAAGAAAAAGAAGAAATCATAGGTACATGAGTAGGTTAGCACTGTTTGCAATGCAAGATTATCTAAGATAACTCAACTCAATTATTAATCAAGTTTCCCATGTACCCCCTTTGTGTTCCACTAGAAAATACTTACGACAGTTTTTTTTTTCTTTTTTACGCAATTGCTGACTATATTTGATTTTTATGATGATATCTGGTTTTGGAATGATTTTTCAAAAATCCAAACTCACTCAGGTATGCAACTCATGCAGTACTTGCTTCAAATTTCGTGGGCTCTGTGAGATATTGGGTCTTCTAAGTTGATCAAAAGTACAAATACTGAAGTACATTCTATATATACAAGACAAACTATAGTTGTGTAAACCATTTTGTAACAGTGGCAGTAGATATGCCCATCTTTTCAGTTACCAGCGTACAATTATGAGTAACCTTTGGTCATAAACCTTATATACTTCATTGGGATGGCAATTTTGGTTTGTCCAAGCACATAGAAAACTAAAATCGTTCAAGAGCTAACTAAATTTTTTTTTTACTTGCATGATTTTGTAAAAATATAAATAGAAAGCCAAACTTGATATTAGAGGCAATTCCTGGGTTCACGAAGTATAGAAGAAAATCCATAAAAGTCAAACGATAATCCCTAACATGGGAAGAGCTATGAAAAAGGGAGAAGACTTAGTCCCCAAGATTGTGTTTTAATTTATTGGAAATGAATTAATTAATTCTCAAGAGACTTCAATATTCTGAGTCTTCATATTATTTAATACTTGCATCTTAGAATTATAGTAATGGTTATTGATTCTGCACCAGATAAAAATGAACTAAGGTTTCTTCCCTTATTGATGACAAATAATGTTTTACTAAAATCAAGTCGGAACTTCAAATTAAAAACCGTTCCACTAACTCTAAAAGTGATGTGAAAAAATTTCATCCTCTAAAAATGAGTAGAGACGCCAGACAAAATACTAATCACTTAATGAGCAGATACGTGAAACAGGTCGCCTCACTAAATACTAGCAGAAATGTCAAAGATTTGCCTAAGAAGAAAAGGATCCATAAATAGCGTAAACTCCTCATATCCTCGGGTTTCTGAATAGACCACAAGTCCTTGGAATGTAGTAAAAATACTTTGGTTCTCGTTATGTCCCGCTCAGTTCTCCTGCAAACTGAACCACCTTCAATTTCACAGCAGTTGTCGCGCTAACTTTGGCTTTGATGATTCAAACAGAAGTTTCCCTCACAATCAGAAACAAGTGTCTCCTTCTCCTTATGCTCTGGGACAGAACCACTCAAGGTCTCCTGGGTGTTTTCTAACTTGGTTTGTTGTTTATGTGTGCATGTATGCTTTTCTTTCTTTTTTAGGTTTCTGTAAATGAAAACCATTAAGATGGCTTTATCTGTTCATCCGCACTTTTTCTGTCCGTACTTCTCCTGTCTGCCCTCAGATCTTAAAACCTACTGAGGCTAGAGAGCTGCAATTGGTATGGTATCATTCACCCTCTAATCATCAAACATACCAAATTGTAGGCCTCTAGACTTGGTAGTTTTTTAGTTTTTATTTAATTCAAGTAAAATTAGCCATTGATCGTGGTTCTGGCAATGCACAACACAGGCCACCGCGGCCGGCTGAGGGTTTCATTGGACCAGGGCTCATACAGCATTATACCGTGACCAACGAAAGACAGATCTATTTTTGGTGGCTTTGACTATAAGCTGTACAGCAAAACTCGATTTCTTCGGCGCATTTTTCACCTGGTTTTTAATTTCTACTCTTCTTTTTTTATCTTCTTTTGCGCATTTCATGGAGGAGTTGATGTTTTTAGCTCAGTCTGTGTGCTTGTTTATTTGCATCTTGGGTATAAAGATCTCATGATTCGTTATGCTGTAATTCGAAATATATAAAACACACCAGGGGTGAACCTCGTGACTGGCAAGTGATTAGATTTTCAGAGAGATCATTGTCTGGGTTGGGGACTTTTTCATGCCCGTGTGTTCAGTCATAGTGGATGTCTGTGGTATCCTAATGTTTTTGCTTATACATTCGGTTTAATATTTATAGAATCTTCGAGTTTGTTCATTCTGGATAGTTGCTCATTTTAATTCTAATAATACTGTTAACTTTGAACATCTTCATGGTAACAACACGGACGATAAGAAAGTGGAATATTTATTTAAATGTGCACCTATAACCTTTGAACCCTTTTATGTTAAGATCTTTCGGCCTTCCATCTGCTATCCACCTCTTCTAACAATTATTCACAGTTCAAAATTGAGGTTTTCTTCCTATTTCACCTTTCAAACAATTTTTTTCCGTCAATTTCCGTTCCGTTCAGGGCTGAGTGACATCATAGGTCCCAGTGCTTGGCCTTTGGCCTGAACTCTATATGCCATGTCATGCCATGCTTACAAATCGACTGACCTAATTAATGTCAGGAATACGGAAAGAACCGCCTGTCCTTTGACTGAATGTTTATTCCTAAGGAAGCAAATTTTATTTTGACAATAGGCCCTCATTGATTTGCCAGAAGTGGAAAAGATGATCTCAGGAACAGCAGACGACCTATTTCCAGGAATTTAATTGCTTAAGAGAGTAGGCAGAGGACTGGGGAAAGCAGGGGAACTGAATCCTGGAATATTATTTCTTTCGAAAACTTATAAAAGGGTAATATTGATAAATTGTAAAGAAGCCGACTTAATCTTCATCATTTTAACTACTTTTATTAATATCATTATCTTTATTACTGTTGTAAATGCTTCTCCCTTAATGTTATAATCTTACCATTTAAGTTTTAATTAGGTTGGTAATTCAATAACACTATTGACAAAAATTTTTCTCGCAAAATCAGATTCCCGTAGGAATGTAAAAAGGAAAAATAATCACGTTAGTCATGGAAAATAGATTACTTCGAAAATAACACTGTTAAAGTTTCCAACTTATGTGTCCGTAATACTTTGTGAGTTTTCATTTATGAATATTAAAAATTTCAGCATTATTCACGAAAAGTCATAAATAATCTAAAAAAAGACATGACCTTTACGTATGTCAGTATAAACTGTTATGTTTTGCTTCTTCCCGGATTCTTAGCAACATCTTTCATTTTCCCTCGACTGGGTGGCGGTCTCGAAGTCTATTTTGTTCAAGTGACCAAAGTTACGCAAAAAAAAAAAAATGGGTTATTCAAATCATTCAGACCATCTGAATATCCTGAATAAATGGTAGTTAAATCAGCATAAATATGTTGTTTCAATTTTATTCTAATAATATTGTTAAATCCCTCGACCGTAAAGAGACAAATTCATAACAGCACATCAGAAGACCAACCCCGGATGAAGGTGTCAAAAGAAAATTGATTTTGAAATTTCATTCATCTAAAATGCTCGAGAGCATTATTGCATTTTGGTATTCTATCACTGAGAGGATTAAACGTTTATGAACGTAAATTGAATTTCCTCTCCACTAAAAGGTGGATATGTATAAAAACGCACAGAAAGTCCAGTCTCCCTAAAGCAATTAAAACTACAAGGACAAATTAAAACATTGAGATTTCTGTTTTCATATCAGTCAAGAATTTAAGTTTGGCATTGACTTATGTGAGAGGGAATTACGTCTTAATCTGTATTTAGCCCAGTTTCTAAGGACAAAAAACAAATGATTATAGTTCGTTTATCTTCTGCACATCTAAAATTTGTTATTATTTTTGCTCAATTTATTATTGTTGATTTTCAGAAGTTCTAACGGAGTTCACTGCACCAAAAGGAGCAGTTTGAAACACGGAATTTTTCGGGAACAAAGCAAAATGAAAATAAATGGAAAGGAAATTTATGAGATGAATAAATTTATACAATTAAGATTGTTACCAGAAAACATTATCACTATTATTATGGCCGTTCTTTTTGTTGTTGTCGCTGACGAAGTTTCATGAAACGAGCACCATAAAAACTTATCTCTAAATTAAACTATACAATAAGAAAACTATAGGTTTCTTTAGTTGGAAGATTCAGGTCCACCTGGGAGCATCCAACAACTAGATTACATGAAAATGATCGAGAACATTTTCTTGTCAAAGACCAAATTATCAACGTAGAGGAATCCCAATTATGTAAACCTAGGCAGATTTATATGGATAAAACAAAGTTGTGTTAAATTTTCGAAATTAAAAGTGCTTAGGTATGCTCAGCCTCTTGAAGTTCGCAATAATCTATCTGCCGGAAATCTAAAAGTGTCAACTGGAGCGTACTGAAAACAAATATGTATATAAAACAATAAAACCACTTTTTCGGGATGAGAATGGAGTGCATTGCCTTCTATGTTCGTCGAGAATAATGTGTTTGATAAGACTGTAATTGTATTAAAAATCAGCAGAGAATAATAAAGAACTTTAATTTGAATCTAAAAGTGTCTATAAGTTGGAAGAATATCAAGTGAACGTCGGGAGTAATAAGGTGATGCGGGTAACTGGAATTCAGAAATACCAAGCAGTGTCTGTTGGCGTAGACGGTTGAAGAAACGATGAAGAGGTTGCTTCATAATGGTTGTGTGCGAGTGACTGATTTGGCAGTGAAATGGAAGGTTATCACAGAATGGAAACAGCACAGAAAGCACAAGAATCTCTGCACACTTTTGAGGGCGAATAGGAATGTTCGCCGTAGAAACAAAAAAAATGGGATCTATAAAAGAATCGTTGAACCATATTCCTCTATGGAAACGAAATTATGAATATAAAAAAAATGAAAAAAATAAACACGGTGGAAACTATTAAGATGAGCTAATTGCATGCAATAAAAAACTTTGAGGAAGACATGTTGAAAAGGTAGTCCCTGTCAAAGAATTAAGCTGTTAAAAATTGAGGTAGTCTGGCCACGAGGATAGAATTGGAAGACGAAAGTTTAGTGAAGATGGATTGCAAGCACGTTGTTCACTGTGCGTGAAATTTAATGTAATACAGATTAGCCTTCTCTGTAGGCGATAACTGATCCAGTGAATGACATACTCGTAAAGCTGCTGATTCATTAACCTGGACGAAAAGGATCATCCCAAAGCCTACGCTGGAAGCCTCTTCGCAGCCCTTGGGAGCACTGATATGCAAAAGAAATGCTGCTGCTCCAATCTGAAGAAATATCCCTCTTTGAGGTATGCGCAGAGCCAGCTCCTTGGGAACTAGTACCTTCTCTGCAAAATCCACAGCCCACTCTCAAGCAGCACAAGACACAGTTAATAACACTGCACCACCGAATATTTAGTTCACTGTTGTTGATCCCAGTGTAGCAACAACGCCAGCAATATTTTCCACCACTGCCAAACAAATCTAGACTGTCTGACAAAGCCGCCACACCCCACTCAGAATTGATTTCTGTTGTGAAATTTCTAGAATCTAGACGAATCCTAGTACAAACAAAGGGATATAAAGATACACACCGATTCTAGGCACCAATCAAGCTAGTTAAAGAATAAATAAATCACTGTTATTAGAGCAATAGCCTTTTTCGCAGCAGGACGAAGGCAGTAAATTTACTATCAATTGGATCTGCGTCAATTTAGAACTGAAATAAGCCAAGTGTATCTTAGTTCACCCAGACCATTGAGCTGGATAACAGCTCTCCTATGGCTGGCCCGAAGGATTAAGATATTTTTTACGTGGCTAGAAACCAATTGGTTAACCTAGCAACGGGACCTAACACGTTTATTGTGGGATCCGAACCACATTATATCAAGAAATGTATTGCTAATCACCAAAACAAATTCCTCTGATTCCATGTTGGCAGAGCGGAGAATCGAACTCGCGATTACCGAATCGATAGGCTAGCACATAACCCACTCGTCCAACGACGAACTGAAATAAATGATGAAATGGCTGCTATTGCAAAAAAACAACAATTTGGGATTCTATTTAACCAAACTAAAGCAAAAAACATTGGATTATTACCAACTACAAGCGGTAAAACTTCCACCAGGCAAGTTTTTTTTTTTTTTTTTTTTTTTTTTTTTTTTTTTTTTTTTGTTTTTTTTTTTTTTTTTTTTTTTTTTTGGGGTTTTTTTTTTTTTTTTTTTTTTTTTTTTTTTTTTAAGGGATCAGGAACGGTCAAGTAGTATATTAGTATATTGAAACCAGCCAACCTTCAGCGTATAACATTTTTCAAGGAAACTGGCACACATCAGTCACAGATTGCGATTTGGATACCTTCGCTTGATCATGGACAATCCATGACCTTGTAGTAACTGTAAGGTGGCCGAAGAGCCACCAGACTTCTTCTTTCTTAATTTCCCTAAAACAATAAATGCGCTCACGTTACCTGACTATCAATGATTATTCTTGAAAACATTGAAGACGTTGCAAACTTCGCTGTTCCTACTCGCCTTTAGAAGAGTCAGCCTTCCTCCTTAACTGGCACATTGTTTATAAGAATGTTTCTCGTTTCCCAGTCATTGTCAAGCGCCATTAAAAGGTTAATTTATGATAAACTTGTTCCATTAACGGAAAAAGTACAAATAAAATTGGCACGAAGAAGAAAAAATACATATTCTTTTTTCAAACTCACAGTTCGTATGTCGAGGGGAATTGCCTGGATCGTGAAACCTTCAAAGGACCATCTACCAAGATACATCATGAATTTCGAAGCACTTATTATTTCTCCGTAATATATTCCCTCCATTATTTTTCCACCATTGTTATCTCGTAAGTAATGGTCTAGTGGAAGATATTTCAGCATTAATTTTGCACGTTGGGAGCTGAGTAAGATATGTTGGGGGTTTTTGGGGGGTCGGGGGTGGAGGAGAATAATGTTTATATAAAAAATCTAAATATTAAGAGAAAACAAACTTTTTACCTTTATCTTGGAACAGCAGATAAGGCAATCAAAATGAGCTTTTCCAGATGCAGCTCTCCTTTCATTTGGTTTGTCCACTGCTTGATCTGTTTCTACCTAAAATCATCGATTGATATGCCCGACCTCCCAAGGGGGTAAAACATTTATTCTTTAAGATTTAAATTGTACCTGAAAATTACAAGGTCGTTATTCTTTCTTTATTTTATTATTATTCCTTTCTTTTATTCTTTTTTATATCCTCATAACCAGATATTATGTATTTTAATTAACTGAAGCTACAAGGATGAGAGTTGATCAGTGTGCACAAAGAATCAGTCATAATTGTCATCTCCTCTCGCGTTCTTACATAAATAAAATATTAAATCATCATAAATACCTTATGATAATTAATCCAGTTAATGACGGTACACAAGGCAAATTCACATTTAAAAACAAACCGGTCGTAAAAAAATTTAAAATTTCAAACCATAATTCATCAAACAGTCCTAGTCTCTTGTTCAGTTTGTTCGAATGAGAAAAATAGTCTGATTACTTGATTCCCTTTTATTTCGGTGTAACAACAAAAATCTACTCAGCATTGCGAGTAGAAAAAAAATCTATAATTTCTAACAATGTGACTGAATTTATACAGTTGTCCTCGTTTGTTAACAAAATTTGTCGCAATAAAATGGTCCAATGATTAGAGTTAATCTGGAGTAGATGAAATACCTAGAAACAAATACAACCGAAAAACGTCAACCCATACGAGAAAAACCTCTCACTAATCCACACCCTACCGACTGGATATGGGTCTCCTGTAATTAAGGAAACATTTACCTAAGACCTTTACAGTGGTTCTTGGACTCTTGCCCGCTCCTGACAGAAAAGAAAATCGCCATTATTACTGTCATGACTTCCTACTCACTGAACCATTTGCCAAGATTCCAGCTGGAAGATTATCAACCCACTTGGAGAATGCAACAAAGATTAAACACGGGCCAGAACAAGCAATGGTGAATTACATCACTGCTTGAGCGGTAATGCCTTCGAGTTGCTCACAGGCCATTTCCCCACCCACAAATATCCAAGTGAAAGGATGAAGAAAAACATACTACTTTTGGTCTTTAGCTTTTAAGAAATCTTCACGACAACTGATACATACGTAGTGATAGAACCCCTTGGGGGGTAGTGCCAACAGTGGACTTATGCGGTGCAACTGTAGGAATTACTTAAGGTTCTATGCAGTGTGCTTTCTGCCCCTAGCTGCAACCACTTTCGTTCATTTTACTGTACCTCACCTTTCATATTCACTTTCTTCATCTTACTTTGCTCTGTCTCCTAACACTTGATTCATAGCGCAACTGGAAGGTTTTTTCCTCCTAAACACTATCAAACCTTTGACTGCCAATTTCCATTTCAGAGCTAATTGACCTCATAGGTTCCGTATTGGCCTGTGGCCTAAATTCTATTTTAACTCTATATCATAAGGGCAGAAATTGACAGACTCGTCCACCATACAGTTCAGCATAACAACGTCTTAAGAAAATTATTCACATCTAACGAAAAAAAACAAAAAAAGTTGCTGTTTCATTTTTGGACTGAAGTTGGTGCCCCCCCCCTAAGCAGTGTTTCTATATAGACATTATCACACCTTTCCCCACTAATCCCAGTTAATAGCCTTCTTTAAACTTGTGCAGTCCTTGGTTAATATTCATGTTTATTACGAAGCTCTCTTTCATTTAACCGGATTAAGACAGATTTTTTTTTGCCTGTTCTAGTCGGATAGTCTATCTTTTTAGCATCTGCTCAATTGATGGTATGGTTGCTTTTACTAATATTTACGAAAATTGTATTGTTATCCCGTGAATATTTTATACATCTTATTTTGTGATACTCTTTTCAATATAAAAAGTTGTTACATCACTTGCATGCGCTTTGATATACACTCTCTAATGTTTTCGGGAGAGTTCTGTATTATGCTTTTTTTTTATTTTATTATTGTTCTTATTGGCTACATTAACTCCAAACTCTAAGAAAATGGAGATAACTTTGAGATTATCACTGTATGGTGGGACCACCAAGTTTCCATCTATATATTCCTCTGTTGTTACTATATATGTATATATATATATATATATATATATATATATATATATATATATATAGATATATATATATATATATATAGATATATATATATATATATATATATATATATAGTATATATATATCTATATATATATATATATATATATATATATATATATCTATATATATATATATATATCTATATCTATATATATATATATATATATAGATATATATATATATAGATATATCATATATATATATATATATATATATATATATATATATATATATATATATATATATATAGATATATCTATATATATATATATCTATATATATATATATATATATATATATATATATATATATATATATATATATATATATATATATATATATATAATATATAATATATATCTATATATATATATATACTATATATATATATATATATATATATATATATTATATATATATATATATATATATATATATATATATATATATATACTATATATATATATATATATATATATATATATCTATATATATATATATATATATATATATATATATATATATATATATATATATATATGATATTTACGAAAGTTCAGTTGCATCTGTCATCTATTTTCATAATGTCTCTCACTGATGCTAGAGGACTTGATTAGATAGCTTTAATGGGGGTAATCATCAGGAAATAAATAAACCAGCTTCCATCTAAAGCAAACGTACCTCGAATAAACAGAGAATAGCATCGGCGTTTTCTGTCATGTTGATTTCAAATAAAAGACTGCACATCTCTCGAATAAAACTTCATTAGATTTAGCCAGCAATCATAACCAAGTAAAAAATGCGCCGAAGTTTCTACGGTGCAATCGAGTTTTCTATACAACGTATAATACTCTATAAAGCCTGTCACTAACATTCAGTTTATAACTGCACAGTTGGACTGTGGCAGTTAAAATAGGAAGTTAGTAGTGGACAACCTGCAACAATTTTTCTGGCCTGCGCAGGTGGCCTGGTAAAATAGCTCATCTCAATCGATGAGCCTCAGGCCAAACGTCTGCGCATGCGCATTGCAATGTTAATGTGGTGGATACAACTTTTTTGGCTTAGTTGAAGTCAGTTCGCTGTCCGTCCGTGGACCCATAACATGTACCAATGAAGAACATTGAGTTGGATTTTATTAAATTGAAAGTGTTTATGCCTAAATAGTTGATACATTAGATTTACCTGTGTTTTTAATGATTGATATGAATGTCAGAATAATATATGTCTATTTTTTTCCACAGAAAAAAACAATTGCTTATAATGACGGTTGAAAGTGGCAGCATCATTCCTTAACGGCTTGTAGATTTCATTGAAACCTTTTATAACGAATGAGACTTTGCTTTGGTAAGTAAAATCCAAAGGCTATCGTAACACATTAAGACACATTAAGTATGTTTATTCGTAGTTATAAACTATATATGAAAGTCAGTTTTTCAATGAGAATCAATATTTATGACAACATAATGTAAAACAAGAAGCCTAAAATCATCTATAATTACGTACATGATTATACATCATGTATGTAATACATTTTTAAAATGAGAATTTTAAATAATATTTTACTTTCTGATGAAACCAATATTGGACCATGTGTTTATTCATTGCTGGCATCCCACGTCAGTTTATTTTGCCAAAAAATTTGACTAATCAACACACTAATGAAATACAGGAAAACAGTAGTAAACTAAGGATTTTCATTCACTGTAACACGTCATAAGGTCAACTTAATGAAAACAAATCAATATTAAGAGCTTTTAAATTAAAGAAATAAAAAAAATATTAGGCTACATGTGTCACCATACAATGAAGGAAACGATTAGGAATTCAATGATCTTTCCGTTGGGAACTCTTCCTTCGTTCATAAAATATTTAATAAACGTTTATGAAAGTCCTTGGTGCCAAATTTCAAACTCTTACCAAATTCACATGAGAGAATTTAATTAGTGTTTTTTTTTTTTTCAAACTCTTTCTTTCACTGGACGTCTTTACTTAACGTTGATGAGTTTTTTCATGATGTCAGCAAGCCATGACGGACTGAGGAAAAAGACTGTATCGTTTAGTGGCGAAGATGAACGTTTACTGGCGGGCTTAAAACTATCAACTACGCCTACGACTGGTAGTGCTTCAGTTGCTCCCCAGACGTTATGATCCATGGCTAATTTTAACCTTAAATAGAATAATAACTACTGTGACTATAGGGCTGCAATTTATTATGATTGATGATTAGAGGGTGGATGATCAACGTATCAATTTGCAGCCCTCTAGCCTTAGTAGTTTTTAAGATCTGAGGGCAGACATAGAAAGTCGGCACCATAGTTTTCTCTCACAGATATTAAAACCCTTTAGATGCCAACGTTCCCATTTTGGGAACACTCATAAAAATCTCCTACAATGCTACTGAACAAAATAATTAGCACCTTACCCGTAATATTGACTCCTCTAATTCTATAGATGGTAAGGCAGGTCTTGTATTGCTTAAATGATACGATATTTGATAAATATATTGAAGAGAAAAATGGGAAAAATCTGTTGAAAATAGAATAAAGTTTCTTCGGCGTAGTTGAGTTTTCTGCAAGAGGCAGGAGAATGAGGGTGCGTCCCATGCCTCCAGAAAAGCGCTGCCAGATGCAAGGTCCATCGCTAACTTTGACCTTAAATAACATAAAAACTCCAGAGATTATAGAGGTTGCAATTTGGTATGTTTGATGATTGGAGGGTGGATGATCAAAATACCAATTTGCAGCCCTTTAACCACAGCAGTTCCTTAGATCTGAGGGCTGACAGAATAAAGTGCGGACGGACGGACAAACTAACCCGGCATAAGTTTTATTTCATAGAAAACTAAATGGAGGTTAATCTCTAAGTCTCTAATAGCAAAATACAAGAATTTCTATTCAGAATCATGCACAGGACCGTAATACCAAGAATCAGCAGATAGCAGGAAAACATCTACCAAAATTTCCTTTTGCCAGAAACCTTGCTTTATAGACACCGGGGAACCGACGGCAATACGCCATCACTCTTCTTTAGACAAGCATGAGTATCCTTCAGTATATAAAATCCACCGTCAATCCTGTTTCTTTGTATCAACATAAAATGCCTTACTTTTCACTCTAAATAAAAACAAGGTTCATAAAATACATAAGTCACAATGAAGTAGGTGAGCGTAATCCCAAGTCTGACACATACCAAGAACATTTTCACTTAAATTTACTTCCAGACTTCTCATACGAGCAAATGTCAGGCGGTTACAATGTCAGCTTAGTCCAATTAAAACTATTCACTTTTTATTGTATTGTAAGCTATGTAGAACACTGAACTTAAGTATGTCTGTCTGTCTGTCTGTCTGTCTGTCTCTCTCTCTCTCTCTACACACACACACACGAACACACACACACATATATATGTGTGTGTGTGTATGTGTAGGTGTGTACGTTTATGAGTGTGTATTTAAATGGTCTACGTAAATTCCGATACGAGTCACTGGTTCTCTGTTGTTCCCAATTCTATGAAAAGAATAATTGTACACATACGTAATACAGCATCCTTCAGTAATCACATTCATTCAAAGAACAAGTATGGGTGAATAAGGGAAACGGCGATGAGAGAGAGAGAGAGAGAGAGAGAGAGAGAGAGAGAGAGAGAGAGAGACGATGGATTGGCACTTGGCAGCCATTGTTTTCACGTCCTAGGTTTTTTTTTCTATGCAAATCAGGGACATTTCCATAACCCGTTTTTTCCTGTAAATAAATCTTCACAACCTTCTAGTTAGAGGCGTATCACATTGTAAATAAGAGATCCTAAACCTAAAACATTTTATTGATTTCTCATGCCTCAATATTTCATTCTTATCTCTACTATATATGCAACTTAGGCATTATCGAATAGTTCTTTATAGATATCCTTTTAGTTTTTCTGTAAATAAAAAAGAAAAAAAAAACTAGCAAGATGGCTTTGTCTATCCGCCCTGAGATCTTAAAAACCCGGCCGTGGCTGAATGTTTTCATGAGTCGCGGCTCAATACAGCATTATACGCTGTACAGATAACTCGACTGTGCCGAAGAAAACTTCGGAGCATCTTTTACTTATATTTACACCGAGTCTGAAAGAAAAGTTCTACGACAAAAAGTATTGCTGTAATATCTTATAGTCATCACCAAACGAATTGGAACTCCTTAATTGACAATTCAATAATTACAGATGATGTCTCATGAATAGCGATGAGATGGAGAGTGTTCATCCTGTAAATGAACACTTTCCATTGTGTAGTGGATTGCTTGTTCATTTGCCCATTTCCTTTAAGTGTAAAAGATCAATCTGCTAAAAATGTATAGGACCTTGAAAACTTCAGACTAAAAGGTTATATGAAAATGGAAGAGATCTGGTAGAGGAATTAAGCTGACTAAAAGACGATGATGCATCATATACTGATGTAAATACTTTCATTTAGAGGAAAGAATTATTATCTACTGAAATCAATCAACTGAAAGATTGTCAGGGATGATGTTTCACCAAAGGGTCTCAAACACAAACGAGAAGTGTTGTTAAGAGCGGAAGGAGGTTTGCCCAAAGAGATATAGGGATTCATGGAGAACCATAGGGAAGCAGTGGGTTTTTGTTGAAAGTTATGATGACTGAGGTCAGTTCTATTTAATAGAGAGAAAAGGAAAGAAGGATAGCAAATAAGCCGGAGAGAGAGAGAGAGAGAGAGAGAGAGAGAGAGAGAGAGAGAGAATTGTCCAAGAAAAACATATAATTTTCGGATTTTTACTGCAAATTACTTTCTCATAATATCCCCATTCTCTCTCTCTCTCTCTCTCTCTCTCTCTCTCTCTCTCTCTCTCTCTGACATACATACGAGCCGGCTTTGACACATTTTTCTTTTTTGTTTTTCAAATAAAGTATGTCACCGACAAACGTCCATATAATAAAGTATGTAACCTACAAAAGTCCATTTAATAAAGTGTCACCTAAAAAAGTCCATTCAATAACGCAGGTCACCTAAAAAAAAGTCCATCTAATAAAGTATGCCACCATAAAGTAAGTCACCTACAAAAGTCCATTTATTGAAAATTTTAACCAAATGTGATGAAAATATGATTTTAAGTTATCAGGTAATCCCAGTCACTGACCGTTGACCTTTGGCAAAATTCTCGTAAAAATTCTAGAAAATCGAGGTTACCAGATCAGCGCTATGAGCGACTTCATTTGATAAAATTCTTTTGTTTAACGTGAGAAAGAAAGAACAACAATATATATTTGGGCTTCTGCTGCAAGGAGAAGCTTTGAATATTGTTGGGATGCAGTTCGGAACTATGTACCATTTTTATATCTTTCGCAACTGTATATCTGCTTATCTCTCTCTCTCTCTCTCTCTCTCTATCTCTTTCTCTTTGATATTAGGGTCACGAGGAAAGCTCGCTATATAAGGGGCATGAGACGTGCAAATACACTTTCCTAGCGGAGGAATTTGCATCGTAAAAGTCATGCGAGATTCCGATTTTTAAAATTTATTTTTCATCTACTTATTTTTTCTTTTTTATCTTTGCACAAAATCCTGTAATGAATAGAATAGAATAGAGTATAGGATTTATTCCAAAGGCCAAGCGCTGCAACCATGAGGTCATTCAGCGCTGAAATGGATATTGGCGGTTAAAAAAAGCTGTTAAAATCAAGCGTTAGGAGAAAGTGGAAAGGAAGATGGAAGAAAGAATATGAACGGAGGTACAGTTGGACACAGGTTTCCTTGGTACACCTTCTTGAGGGACTTCGAAAAATTATATGGTAACAGTGTTTACTGAGGGGGACGGGGGGAGGACTCTTCCTCTTTTAGCAAGAGTTCCACCAATAAGCTCTGGAATTCTTTCAGTGGGAGGAGTCATTAGGTATGGTTTGGGAGATACACACACACACACACACACTCACACGGAGTAAAAGAAAAAAAAAAGAAATCTGAGCAGGTTATATCACTGTAACTAAGATTACTGTCTCACTTTTAATATAATTTTGTTTATTAAGATTCCATTTAACTTTCGTCTAGGTCGTTATCTTACCACCGTGTCTGTTATTATATATCGGTCATATGCATTACGCAATACTTAAAATTGATAAAAATTTTAGAGTTATATTGGTATTGGAGAGAATCACGAACATCATAACAGGATATTTTAACCTTATCACGTAAGCCAAGTTTATAGTATCCGTTGCAGTGCGTTTCCTACCAATAATATAATAGGAAGCTATAAAGAGAAGCGCAGCAGCACTTCATTGAACATACCCAAACACTATGAACTTGTTGAAAGTGTCCGACACCTTAGCTCCTCTCTCTCTCTCGCTCTCTCTCTCTCTCATATCAGCTAATTTAAAGTGACATGTCATCTAGAAATACCACTGCGCTAAGTATGCAGTTTTGATATGTCATTAACACAGTCTAATCTTGACTAAACAAATATATGCATATATATTTTTTCGGGGGGGGGGGGGGGGGTTGGTCTCGGGGATTGAGTTCTTGTTGTTAAGTCGTCTTACAGGTTTTGGAATTCTAAAATGTAATTCAAACTGACAAGCTTCTTGCTTTTGCTGTACCGATGTTGGGTTTGTATTCCCTCTTGAATATACAATAGAGTTTAACCCCTACTACACCGTTCATTACATAATTATTACATGATATGGATAAACATATCTACTTGGCTTATATTTTCTAATATATAATTGTGATAAAGGTTTAATGTCATACGGACAGAATTCCTTTCGCTCTTATCTTCATTCGTGTGAGATATAGACAGACGTCTCTATTGTTAAACAGCCACTTCAGTCATTTACCTGTCCATTGTGGAAAGAGCTATTTGGAGAAATGTAGTTTGATGATATTGTCCTAAAGGTTTATCTTTTTAGATAATTTTTAAAGAAAAAAACAGGATAGCGAAATTCCCTTTAGATTTTGAACTCCTTTAAAATATCAAATTCACCTTTCTAATAAATAAATTATAATAATCATGACCATGAGGTAATTCAAATATACACACTCAATTTTTACATGTATTTTTAATATTAGTGAGAAATCCAGCCACCTTCCTTCTAGATCACCTCTTGCAATCTGTTAGGCATAGAAGATTCATGGTTTCTGGACGATCTGTGGTCGATTGTGGAAGAGTTTCCATTGTGTTCCCAGAGGTTCATAAGTTGATCTGGTCTCCTCTCCCTCTCAGGCTCCCCAACATTTTACCAAATTAGCCTAAATATTCTCAGTGAGGTTTATGTCTGTATCCTTACTTGGCCAGCCAAGCAAACTGCAGATCCTCTCGCCTTGAAACCATTCCTGACTACTCTGGCCGTATGGATGGGCAGCGGTCGTGAATGAAAATGACAGGAGCAGGCGGGGTGGAATAATTCCGCTGTTGAAGTGAAAGAAGTTAGCAATCATGAAGAATTTCAATGTATTTTTCACCAGTGAACCCCCACTCAATCCTGGTGATATCATCCATATAATGTAAGAAGATCCAGCCCTACAAGTTTACTGTGACATGCCCCTGGTTCCTGTCACCTCGTAAATTTCTTCGGTAGTATCTGAAGGGAAAAAATCTAATTTTCACAAATTTACGCTTTGCTTTTCGTAATAGGGAAACCCTTGCATGAGTTGAGAGTGTTTATTCATCTGGAAGGATTAATACTTATAATAGCATTAACTTTGATCTGCAACAGTCCGTTATGCTATGATATTTTTTAATTCAGTAAACAGGCTGTACTCTATATTATAATTTTGTCTACGTGATTATTCATAACATTAATAATGCATTTGCTTAATGCCTGAAAGCTGGCCTCGGGGACCTCGGCGGGGGGGCACAGTGCCCCGCCGCCCCGGGGGACCTCGGCGGGTTCCCGTGGCCCGCCCACCGCCAGGGGGACCTCGGCAGGCCCGACTGGCCCGCCCGCCCCGGCACCCGGCGGGCCCAGTGGCCCCCCGCCCGCCCCGGCACCTCGGCGGGCCCAGTGGCCAGCCCGCCCCGGGGACCCTCGGCGGGCCCGACTGGCCCGCCCGCCCCGGGGGACCTCGCCGGCCCAGTGGCCAGCCCGCCCCGGGGACCTCGGGCCGGCCCAGTGACCCCCCCCGCGGGGCCCGCCCCGGGGACCTCGGGCCGGGCACAAGTGGCCCCGCCCGCCCCTGGGGGACCTCGGCGGGGGGGGGGGGGCCGACTGGTCCCGCCCGCCCAGGGGACCTCGGCAGCCGACTGGCCCGCCCGCCCCGGGGACGTCGGCGGGCCGACTGGCCCTCCCGCCCCGGGGACCTCGGCGGGCCCAGTGGCTCGCCCGCCCCGGGGACCTCGGCGGGGCCCAGTGGCCCGCCCCGCCCCAGGGACCTCGGCGGACCCAGTGGCCCCCCGCCCGCCCCGCCCACCCCCCGGGAACCTCGCGGCCGACTGGCCCGCCCGCCCAGGGACCTCGGCGGCCGACTGGCCCCGCCCCGCCCCGTGGGACCTCGCGGGCCCAGTGGCCCGCCAGCCCCGGGGACCTCGGCGGGCCACTGGCCAGCCCGCCCCAGGGACCTCGGCGGCCGACTTGGCCCGCCCGCCCCGGGGACGTCGGCGGGAACTGGGCCGGCCGAGGTCCCCGGGGAGCAGCAGGCCAAGTCGGCCCGCGAGGTCCCCGGCGGGCGGGCCAATCGGCCCGCTGAGGTCCCCCCCCCCCGGCGGGCGGGCCAGTCGGCATGCCCTTGGGACCTCGGCAATGCCCAGTGGGGCCCTCCCGCGCCCGGGTACCTCGGCTTGGGCTGACTGGCCCGCCCGCCCCGGGGACCTCGGGCGGCCCAGTGGCCCGCCCGCCCCGGGACCTCGGCGGCCGACTGGCCCGCCGCCCCTGGACCTCGGAGGGTGGCCCAGTGGGCCCGCCCTGCCCGGGGACCTCGGCGGGCCCAGTGGCCCCGCCAGCCCCGGGGACCTCGGTGGGGGCCGACTGGCCAGCCCGCCCCGGGGACCTCGGCGGGTGGCCGACTGGGCCCCGCCCGCCCCCGGGGACCTCGGTCGGAAACTGGGCCGGCCGAGGTCCCCCGGGGCGGGCAGGCCAGTCGGCCGCTGAGGTCCCCGGGGCGGCGGGCCATTCGGCAATGCCCCCGGGACCTCGCATGCCCAGTGGCCCGCCCGTCCCCGGGTACCTCGGCTGGCTGACTGGCCCGCCCACCCCGGGGAGAACCTCGGCGGGCCCATGGCCCGCCCGCCCCGGGGACCTCGGCGGCCGACTGCCTGGCCGCCCTCCCCTGGGACCTCGGAGGGCCCCAGTGGCCCACGCCCACCCCGGGGACCTCGGCGGGCCGACTGGCCCCGCCCGCCCCGGGGACCTCGGCGGGCCCCAGGTGGCCCGCCCGCCCCAGGGACCTCGGCGGCCCAGTGGCCTGCCCCGCCCCAGGGACCTCGGCGGGCCAGTGGCCCGCCCGCCCCGCCCCGGGACCTCGGCGGGCCCAGTGGCCCGCCCGCCCCGGGACCTCGGCGGGCCGACTGGCCCGCCCGCCCGGGGACCTCGGCAGGCCCAGTGGCCCCCCGCCCTGGGGACCTCGGCGGGCCCCAGTGGCCCGCCCGAACCAGGGGACCTCGGCGGGCCCAGTGGCCCACCCGCCCCTGTGACATCGGCGGGCCCAGTGGCCCGCCCGCCCCGGGGACCTCGGGCGGGCCGACTAGGGCCCGCCCGCCCCGGGGACCTAAGCGGGGCCCAGTGGCCCGCCCCGCCCCGGGGACCTCGGCGGGCCCAGTGGCCCGCCCGCCCCGGGGACCCTCGGCGGGCCGACTGGCCCGCCCGCGCCTCGGGGACCTCGGCGGGCCCAGTGGCCCGCCCGCCCCTGGGACCTCTGCGGGCCCAGTGGCCCGCCCCGGGGACCCCGGGCCTCGGCGGGCCCGGTGGCCCGCCCTCTGGACCTCGGCGGGCGGGTTCCCGTGGCCCCCCGCCCCGGGGACCCCTCGGCGTGCCCAGTGGCCCGCCTGCCCCGGGGTACCTCGGCCGGCCCATGGCCACCCGCCCCGGGGCCCCGGGGACCCTCGTCGGCCCATGACCCGCCCGCCACCCAGGGACCTCGGCCGGCACAGTGGCCCCGCCTGCCCTGGGGACCCGTCGGCGGGCGACTGCCCGCCCGCCAGGGGACCCTCGTCAGGCCGACTAGCCCGCCCGCCCCGGGAGGGGCCTCGGCGGGCCGACTGGCCCTCCCGCCCCAACCGGGGACCCGGCGGGCCCAATGGCTCGGCTCCCGCGCCCGGGACCTCGGCGGGCCCATGGGCCCGCCCGCCCCAGGGACCTCGGCGGACCCAGTGGCCCGCCCGCCCTCCCCGCCCCGGTAACCTCGGCGGGCCGACTGGCCCCGCCCGCCCCAGGGACCTCGGCGGGCCGACTGGCCCCCCCGCCCCGCCCCCGGGGACCTCGGCGGGCCCAGTGGCCCGCCAGCCCCGGGGCCCTCGGCGGGGCCGACTGGCCAGCCCGCCCCCAGGACCCTCGGCGGGCCGACTGGCCCCCGCCCGCCCCGCCCCGGGACGTCGCGGGAAAACTGGGCCGGCCGAGGTCCCCGGGGGCAGCAGGGCAGTCGCCCGCTGAGGTCCCCGGGGGCGGGCGGGCCAGTCGGCCCTCTGAGTTCCCCGGGGCGGGCGGGCCAGTCGGCAATGCCCCTGGGACCTCGGCATGCCCAGTGGCCCGCCCCGCCCCGGGTACCTCGGCTGGCTGACTGGCCCGCCTGCCCCGGGGACCTCGGCGGGCCCAGTGGCCGCCTGCCCCGGGGACCTCGGCGGGCCGACTGGGCCGCCCGCCCCTGGGACCTCGGGAGGGCCCAGTGGCCCGCCCCGCCCCGGGGACCTCGGCGGGCCCAGTGGCCCGCCCCGCCCCGGGGACCTCGTCGGGGCCCAGTGCCCGCCCGCCCCGGGGACCTCGCGGGCCGACTGGCCCGCCCGCGACCGGGGACCCTCGGCGGAAAACTGGGCCGGCCGGGTCCCCTCCCCGGGGCTTGGGCAGGCCAGTCGGCCCGCTGAGGTCCCCGGGGCTGGGCGGGCCAGTCCGGCATGCCCCCGTGACCTCGGCATGGCCCAGTGGCCCGCCCCGCCCCGGGTACCTCGCTGGCTGACTGGCCCGCCCACCCCGGGGACCTCTCGGCGGGCCCAGTGGTCCCGCCCGCCCCGGGGACCTCTGGCAGCCGACTGGCCCGCCCGCCCCCTGGGACCCTCGAGGGGCCCCAGTGGCCCGCCCCCACCCCGGGGACCTCGGGCGGGGCCGACTGGCCGCCCGCCCCACCGGGGATCCTCGGCGGGCCCAGTGGCCCCCCGCCCCTCCCCCCCAGGGGACCTCGGCGGGCCCAGTGGCCTGCCCGCCCCGGGGACCTCGGCGGGCCCCAGTGGCCCGCCCGCCCTCCCGGGGGGGGGGACCTCGGGGCGGGCCCAGTGGTCCCGCCCGCCCCCGGGGAATCGGCGGTGGGCCGACTGGCCCGCCCGCCCCGGGGACCTCGGCGGGCCCAGTGCCCGCCCCCCCACCCCGGGGACCTCGGCGGGCCCAGTGGCCCACCGCCCAGGGGACCTCGGCGGGCCCAGTGGCCCACCCCCACCCCTGGGTACCTCGGCGGGCCCAGGGTCCCGCCCCCCGCCCCGGGTGGGGACCTCGGCGGGCCGACTGGCCCGCCCGCCCCGGGGACCTAAGCTGCCCAGTGGCCCGCCCGGCTCCCGGGGACCTCGGCGGGCCCAGTGGCCCTCCCAGCCCCGAGGACCTCGCGGGCCGACTGGCCCTCCCGCCTCGGGGACCCTCGGCGGGCCCAGTCCCGCCCCCCGCCCCTGGGGACCTCTGCGGGGCCCAGTGGCCCGCCCGCCCCGGGGGACCTCGGGCGGGCCCGGTGGCCCGCCCGCCTCTTTGGACCTCGGCGGGCCCGGTGGCCCGCCCGCCCCGGGGACCTCGCGTGCCCAGTGGCCCGCCCGCCCCACCCGGGGACCTCGGCGGGCCCTGTGGCCAGCCCGCCCGGGGACCTCGGCGGTCCGACTGGCCCGCCCCGCCCAAGCCCCGGGGACCTCGGCCGGTCCAGTGGCCAGCCCGCCCCGGGGTGGGGACCTCGGCCGGCCCAGTGACCCGCCCGCCCGGGGACCTCGGCCGGCACAGTGGCCCGCCCGCCCTGGGGGACCTCGGCAGGCCGACTGGCCCGCCCGCCCCGGGGAACCTCGGCGGGCCGACTGGCCCTCCCCTCCCGCCCCGGGGACCACCCGGTCGGCGGCCCCAGGGGCTCGCCCGCCCCGGGGTACCTCGGCGGGCCCAGTGCACCGCCCGCCCAGGACCTCGTCGGACCCAGTGGGCCCGCCCCCCCGCCCCGCCCCGGAACCTCGCGGGCCGACTGGCCCGCCCGCCCCCAGGGAACCTCGGCGGGGGCCGAACTGGCCCGCCCCGCCCCGGGGACCTCGGCGGGCCCAGTGGCCCGCCAGCCCCGGGGACCTCGGCTTGCCGACTGGCCATCCCCCGCCCCAGGGGACCTCGGCGGCCGACTGGCCCGCCCGCCCCGGGGACGTCGGCGGGAAACTGGGCCGGCCGGGTGGTTCCCCGGGGCGAGCAGCCAGTCGGCCCCGCTGAGGTCCCCGGGGCGGGGGGTGGGGGCGGGCCTGTCGGCCCGCTGAGGTCCCGGGGCGGGCGGGGCCAGTCGCATGCCCCTGGGACCTCGGCATGCCCAGTGGCCCGCCGCCCCGGTACCTCGCTGGCTGACTGGCCCGCCCGCCCCGGGGACCTCGGCGGGCCCCAGTGCCCGCCCGCCCCGGGACCTCTGCGGGCCGACTGGCCCGCCCGCCCCTGGACCTCGGAGTGGGCCCAGTGGGTCCCGCCCCGCCCCGGGGACCTCGGCGGCCCAGTGGCCCCGCCAGCGCCGGGACCTCGGGGGTGGGCCGACTGGCCAGCCCGCCCCGGGGACCTCGGCGGGCCGACTGGTCCCGCGCCCCGGGGACCTCGGCGGGCCCCAGTGGCCCGCCCGCCCGGGGACCCTCGGCAGGCCGACTGGCCCGCCCGCCCCGGGGACCTCGGCGGGCCCAGTGGCCCGCCCGCCGCCCCGGGACCTCGGCGGGCCCAGTGGCCCGCCCGCCAGGGACCTCGGCGGGCCCAGTGGCCCACCCCGCCCCTGGGGACCTCGGCGGGCCCGTGGCCCGCCCGCCCCGGGGACCTCGCGGGCCGACTGGCCCGCCCGCCCCGGGGACCTAAGCGGGCCCAGTGGCCCGCCCCCCGCCCCGGGGACCTCGGCGGGCCCAGTGCCCGCCCCGCCCCGGGACCTCGGCGGGCCGACTGGCCCCTGCCCGCCTCGGGGACCTCGGCGGGCCCAAGTGGGCCCGCCCTTGCCCCCCGCCCCGGGGACCTCTGCGGGCCCAGTGGGGCCCGCCCGCCCCGGGGGGACCTCGGCGTTGGCCCGGTGGCCCACCCGCCTCTTGGACCTCGGCGGGCCCGTGGCCCGCCCCCGCCCCGCCCCCCCGGGGACCTCGGCGTGCCCAGTGGCCCGCCCGCCCCGCCCCCCGGGGACCTCGCGGGCCCAGTGGCCCGCCCGCCCCTTGGGACCGGTCGGCGTGGCCCATGGCCCGCCCTCCCCCGCCCCGGGGACCTCGCGGGCCGACTGGCCCCGCCCGCGCCCGTGAGGTCCCCGGGGCGGGCGGCCAGTCGGCCCGCCGAGGTCCCCGGGGCGGGCGGGCCAGTCGGCATGCCCCCCATGGACCTCGGCATGCCCAGTTGGCCCGCCCGCCCCACCGGGGCCTTGGCAGGCCCAGTGGCCCGCCCGCCGCCTGGGACCTTGGCGGGCCTCCGGGCCCGCACGCCCCGGGGACCTTGGCGGGCCTCCTGACCGCCCGCCGCCCGGGGACCTCGGCGGGTCTCCTGGCCCGCCCGCCCCCGGGACCCTCGGCGAGCCCCTCTGGGGCGGTTCGGCCCGCCGTCCCTGCAGACACTTACCCTTTGCTTAGTCTTAGACCAGAATATGCCACTGAATCCTTTCAATCTGCTCAGGCTTCTCTCAATCCTTTCTTCCTTCTTTTCGCACGTCCACGAATCTTCACTGATTCCTTTGCTCCTTCTCCTGGGACTTCCACCATCTTCCCTCATTCTCTGCTCCTTTTTCTGCCACTCCAGAAATCCACTCATTTTTTCCTCAACCTTTCTACAATCCCTCCATCTTCCTTTTCCCTTCAGGCATCAATAAACTCTTAACAAAACATTTTCACTGATTTATTTTCCCTCCATCTTTCTTTTCCTTCAACATTTTACACAATTTATTATACATAAACATCAAACTATTCATACACTCATCTTCAAAACTTTCATCAATTAGGTAACCCTTAGTTTTCCCAAAGCTGAAAAGAAACTATTGCGGATCACTCTAAGATCCAAAACTAAAATTTCATTCATTCATTCACATCCATTTATGAAAGAAGTCCTTTTAAACTCCACTTAACTCGAATTATTATGTATGTAACAAGTATTACTCCTCAAGAATTTTTTGTAAATAAATGAAAATTCCCATCTTTGTAAATAACCTTTATTTATTTCAATTCAAAACAAATTTCCATACAACAAACATTCTCTCATTTTCAAAATATGATCCGTCTTCGTGATTCGAGCTTAGACTGGATCCTGCTACTCCTTGAAGCTGGGCACTTGCTCGGCTCTTTCCAATTGTCCTTCGTCAGGCATCTGTAATTCCCCTTCAGGTTCTTCCGCTTGCAAATCAATTTCTCCTTCGCTCATCTCGTCTGTCGGGCCTCATCTCCCCGCTGCTCCTTCAGTTCGGCCTGGACACCAGTCTTCCTCTCCACCGGATTGATTGCCGACCATTTCCTTCTTCAAAAAAGGCATGTCAGCTCGTCCATCTTCAGCTACGCAACCTTATCTTCACGCTGGATTCCACCCTTTTCCTTCGTCATGTCTTCCACTTCATTCTGCAGACGCTGCAACCTGACCTCCACGTCTTTCCTGCCGGATTCTTGCTTTTCGCTCGCGTCCTTTTCTTCCTGGATGAGCCTCGCCATCTTGCGCCGCTTCTGCGGTCTTCACCTGTAGCTCTTTCTCCTTCTGTCCTAGGAGTCTCTCTTGCCTCTCAACCTGGCATCGTTTCTCTGTCCAAATTCTTTTGTCTTGTCCATCAGATGCTGATTTTCTTCTGTTTCTTCAGGATTTTGTCTTCCAGCTGCTGTTTTTCCTTCTTCTCTTCATCGTTCTCCTTCAGCTTCAAGCGGTCGATCCTCTGTTGCAGCTGAAGAATTATCCTGTCCAAGTTCACCTGCTGCTCTCTCTGGCACTCGATGGTGTCTCGCAAGGCCGCAATTCTCTCCTTCAGTTCCTTTTCCTTGGGCTGTTCTCCTCCATCATCAGTCGTCCAGGAGGACCCTCACCAGTGCTCTCGGCATTCATCGTAAATAAGATGATTATTCCTGCCTTAAGACTTCTCTCCGTATTTCGAACATCTGGACAACAACGTCCCAACAACACCTGCTAACTGAAGTGTGGTACCCAGTTCATATTCTCTCCTCTCTCCCTCGATTTTTCGTTGGTTTTATATATTCCACTAGAGATATTTCGATTTATCAAAACACAGCAGGAAATATTCTGGAAATATTTTAACTATGCCTTGTCTCTTGGTGTTTATAAATTGCTGAAATCTTTCTCAGGGATTTTTTGCAGTACGAATAATCTCTTTTGTCTGATCTCTTACTTATATCATTCATTATTACAAAAATAAAAACACTTGTTGATATAAATAATTCAATTTACAAATCACTTGTCAATGCCAGTCTTATTATTAATAATACTAATAATTTCAGGTCTATTTTAAATGTATTATAATGTAAACAGAAATGACTAGATTGAATAATGTGTACTACTGATTTTACTTCAACATAAATGGCACAGAGGACAAGATATTGTCATGGGAAATTAACAGAGTACACTCCATATAGCGTGTGGGCATTGTCATACAAAGCTAGCTCTCTCTCTCTCTCTCTCTCTCTCTCTCTCTCCTCCACCCTTTGCAATGGCGGCATGCAGCTGCCCACGGCGCTTTCGCGCATGTCCATTCCATGTTTATAGTTCCATGGTTATATACTAATCAAATTTAATCTCTCTCTCTCTCTCTCTCTCTCTCTCTTGAATAATGAAACGAATATGTTTCGAGACCATGTTAATTTCTTATTCGGGAGTTACATATTAACCATCAAATACAGTGGTTAATCTCCCGCCTTCTCCGGTGGTCTGAAGTTCGATTCCCTGCTCTGCCAACGCGGAATCAGAGAAGTTTATTTCTGGTGATAGAAATACATTTCTCGATATAGTGTGGTTCGGATCCCACAATAAACTGTAGGTCCAGTTGCTAGGTAACCAACTGGTTACCTAGCAACTACCTAATCCTTCGGGCCAGCCCTAGGAGAGCTGTTAATCAGCTCAGTGGTCTGGTTAAACTAAGATATACTTAACTTTTTCCCGTCTTCTCCTCATCCAAGGACCAGTTAGTATAATATAATTAACCTCACATCAATTCACGCTCCGTGGACTTGAAGCTTTAGATTTAAATCGTCGTTTCGTTTTTATACGAATTATCCCAAATTCCCCACTGAGTAATTCAGTACTTCACTTTTCTTCAGTGACTCACTCCATTAGTTTGGCTGCTCTGTCTGCTCACGATCCTTATGTGGAGACTAAACTACCTACAGTTTTTCTTTTGGAAATAGCTCACTGCATACACTACACTTTTTCTTTGGCATGTGTCTTCTTACCTACAGCTTTCCTTCTGAGTAACTCACTACCTACAGCTTTACTTCTTAGAGTAACCCATTACCTACAGTTTTCTTTGGTGAGTGACCCCTGTTAGTATTATTTCGGGAACTCAGTACCCATAATTAACCATCGTCTCAATTTCATTATTTGCAATCAACATAGGCCCCAGCCTCTGCATATAACAGCAGCATAAAAATGGACTGTTATGATGTTATTATTTTAACTTACTCGATCAGATTTTTCAATTTCCGCGCTGCCTGTACGTGAGCACATGTATGTATGTATGTATGTATGTACTGTCGGCCAAAAAACTCGTGGCAGAGTTTCATAATTTTTGCCTGACGCACGATTCATGCCTTATTTATCTATTTTTCTTTTCAGAGATGGAAGAAATCATGTGTAATGACGTT